>NW_012117533.1:355821-414648 GCF_000951035.1 Colobus angolensis palliatus | reverse complement strand
CTACCATACACATAGTATCATCCCAGGACTCAAGCTATCCTCCCACCTCAGCCTCTCAAGTAGCTGGAACTACAGGAGTGCACCATCACACCTTATCAATTTTTTTTTGGGGGGGATGGAGTCTTGCTGGAGTGCAGTGGCATGACCTCGGCTCACTGCAAGCTGTGACCCAGGTTCACGCCATTCTCCTGCCTCAGCCTCTTGAGTAGCTGGGACTACAGGTGCCCGCCACCACGCCTGGCTAATTTTTTGTATTTTTAGTGGAGATGGGGTTTCACTGTGTTAGCCAGGATGGTCTTGATCTCCTGACCTTGTGATCCATCTGCCTCAGCCTCCCAAAGTGCTAGGATTACAGGTGTGAGCCACCGCGCCTGGCCCACTAATTTTTTATTTTTTGTAGAGACGGGTCTTGCTGTGTTGCCCAGGCTGGCTCAAATTCCTGGGCTCAAGTGATCCTCCTGCCTCGGCCTCCCAAAGTGCTGGGATTATAGACAGGAGCCACTGCACTTGGCCCTAAACCACGGTTTTATACTGAAGTAGCAAATATCCGTGGAAGGTTTCCAAACAAGTGACTGACTAGATCAAAATAAATTTAAAATATATGAGTCAAGCCGGGTATGGTGCCTCGTGCCTCTAATCCCAGCACTTAGGGAGGCCAAGTGGGGTGGATCGTTTGAGGTCAGGAGTTCAAAACCAACCCGGCCCACATGATGAAATCCCATCTCTACTAAATATACAAAAATTAGCCGGGCATGGTGGTAGGCGCCTGTAATCCCAGCTACTCAGGGGGCTGAGACAGGAGAATTGCTTCAGCCCAGGAGGCAGACGTTACAGTGAGCTGAGATTGCGCCACTGCACTCCAGCCTGGGCGACAGAGCGAGACTCCATCTCAATAAGTAAAATGAAATAAAATAAAATAAAATAAAAAGTCAAGCAACAGGACCTCTTAATTACTAGTGGAAAAATGTAATGGTGCAGACTCTTTGGAAAACAATTCAGTGGTTTCTTACAAAACTAAACATACTTTTACCATAAAATCTGGCAATTGCTTTCTTTGGTATTTATCTAGATGAGTTGAAAACTCATGTCCTCACAAAAGTATGCAAATGAATTCCTAATTGTCAAAACACGGAAGCAACCAAGATGCCCTTTGATAGGTGAATGGATGAGCAAACTGCAGTACATCCAGACAATAGATTATGCAGCAATAAAAATAAATGAGTTATCAAACCATGCAAAGCCATGGAGGAACCTTAAAAGCATATTGTTAAGTGAAAGCAGATCTGAAAAACACTTTAATATGAATGTACTGGATGACTCTAACTATATGACATTCTGAAGAAGACAAAACCGTGGAGACAGTAAAAATACCAGTGGTTGCCAGGGGTTGGATTTGGAAGCTGGAGGAAAGATGGAGATGGAAGTGGAGCACAAAAAATTGGGGGGGGAGGGGGGACAGTAAAACTACTCTATATGATACCATAATGGTGGACACATGTCATTATGCATTTGTCAAAACTCATAGAATGTGCTACACAAAGAGTGAGCGCTGATGTAAACTATGGGGCTTTAGTAAACATGTATCAATACTGGTTCGTTTACAAAGTTAATTAAAAATACATATGTATATGAGTCAAACTGGGTGGAAGAGAGCAACAGAGAGAGTCAGGAGATGAGAGAACAGTGAAGCTGGTACTGCTGATGCCTGGGAATGAGGTTGAGAGGCCTTGAAATACCATGTTGAAATAGGGCTTAAAGTAGAGAAATGGGTATAAGAGTAATCTGGTGAACTTTTTAAAATTTTTTTTTTTTTTTTTTGTGGAGATGGGGTTCTTGCTATATTGCCCAGGCTGGTCTCGAACTTCTGGTCTCAAGTGATCCTCCTGCCTTGGCCTCTCAAAGTGCTGGGATCATAGGCATGAGCCACTTATATGAATAAATATAGATTTATAGACTAGTAAATTAATCTATATTAATAAAGATTCTCTGGGGATTAGGCCTTAGGACTTGTGTTTTTAGTAAATTATTCCAGATGATTCAAATGACCAGCCCAAGTAGGAATTCCTGGTCTTGGGGTTCTTAAGATGCTCCTGACTTAGGATTCTTTGACCTTGCTTCTCAGCCCTAAGAGTGGTGGAGAAGTCACTTCAAAGGCAAGAATTCTTTGCTTGGACTTTTAAAAGCCCCTGCAAGCATGATCCCATTTCAAGCAGATTTCTCCAATTTTTCAATAAGGAAATTGAGTAAATAAAGATTTGCCTAAAATCACTCTGTGAGTTAATTGTGAGTTGATGGGATCTGCCCTCTTTTCTCACTCAAGCTTCTGCCTCTGGGTGGATTAACTTACTGTTCACAAGATCTTTTCTTCCCTAGGTTTGGGAACCCCCATGCTCTGTGATGTGTGGAGTACATGAGGTCTCCGGGCTGAGGATGGCAATGACTGTTTCCAAGTCTCTTGCTACAGATACACTGTGTTTAATGCCAAGACCTCTCACCTGCGGCCTCTAGACCCTTGTTACTCCAAGTGTGGTCTGGTGACCAACAGCATCAATGGCACCTGGGAGCTTGTTATGAGTTCTAACTCTCAGACCCCACCCCAGCCCTAATGGGTCTGCATTTTCATAAGATACCTAGATAATTCATTTGCATGCTGGAGCTCTCTCCCCTCCACCTGTTGGCTCACTTGCCTTTTCTTTTTCAGCTTTGTTTTCACTGCCCACCCCACCTGTGAGCTCTGTTGCCATCACAGAGATTTGGCATGGGTCTCTGAATGTCCATCTCTGAGCCACCAACCCCACCACCAGCAGCATTTTTCTCTTCATCTGCCTATGGAGACCCCATGGTTAGTGAGCAAAAAAACAAGAATTATCACAGGAATAAAGGGGTCTACTAGTTGATGCATCTGGGGCTGTTTGAACTCCCTTCCTTCCTTCCTTCCTCCTTCCTTCCTTCCTTCCTTCCTTCCTTCCTTCCTTCCTTCCTTCCTTCCTTCCTTCCCTCCTTCCAAAACCATCCGTATAAACTTTACAAAATTAATCAGGGAAGAAGGGAGGGAGAGAAACAAAAAATAAACCAGGCTTGCACACACTCAGCATTAGTCCTGGGGTCAGCTGCTCTCTGACCCTTCCTCATAGTGCTTTGCTGTCTATTGCCCCAGAAACACACAGAACCTGTTACATTTCCCCTTAACTGCTCTCCAGATAACAACTTGAACATTACAAAATGTTGCATTTTCCATCTGAGATATTCTTTCAGGTCCTGGGCACCAGTGAAGCTACTGAGGTCAGCTGGTCTGAAGGAACCTACCAGAAGCTGACTCACTGAAGTACTTAGTTTCATGTCCTGATGATTTCACCCTCTCTTACCCTGACCAATCAACAACTCCAGTTCTCCAGCCCCTCACCCTCCATGATCTCCTTTAAAAACCAGCCCAGAACTCCAGGGGGAGACAGATTTGAGGGTCATTTCCCATCTCATCAATTGGTGTGATCATTAAATTTTTTCTCTGTTGCAAACCTTGCTGTCTCAGCATAATGGTCTGTGACTGCACAGCAGGCATACAAACCTGTTGGTTCTATAACACTTCCTTCTTTCCTTCCTTTTCTCCCTTCCTCCCTCTGTCCCTCCCTCCATCCCTCCCTTTGTTTCTTCCTTCCTTCCTTCTCTCCCTCTTTCCCTTCCTCTCTCCTTCTCTCCCTCTCTCCCTCCTTTATTTCTTCCTTCTTTTATCCCTGCCTTTTTCCCCTCTTCCTTCCTTCCTCCCTCCCTCTTTGCCTCCCTTCCCCCTTCCTCTGTCCCTTCCTCTCTCCTTTCTTTCCTTCTCTCTGCTTTTCTTCATCAGTATTTCTCAAAGTGTTGTCTTAGACCAGCAGTATCCACATCACCTGGGAGCTTGTGAGAAATGCAGATTCTCAGGCCCCAGCCCAGTCCCACTGAATCAGAAGCTCTGGGAGGGGAGGCCCAGCAGCCTGTGTTTAACAAGCAAATTCTTCTTTCTTGATCTTCAGGAGCAGCTTTGTATTTAGGCCTCTCATTGAGCAAGGCAGGCCATTTCAAGTGAGGCCACTAGTTTTCTTAAAGTGTCGTAATTGGTATATTGACTCCAATCTGTTCCCATGTGTTTATTGATTCAGAAAACAAAATAAAAGATATGCGACTGACTATTGAACTAGCAAATCGTAACCTCTCCGGTAGGCTGTTGTTTCTTTGGTACAACAAAAGGCATTTCCGACATCTGACCATTGATCTGAGAAGCTAAGGAGCAATTTCATCCCATTGTGTGGGTCCAGTTTCCTTTGCCTAAATAGGAGGCAATTCTGTCTTCCAGATAATTACAGACCATCCTCCCCATGCACCCCTTACCCCACGTGATGAAAAAATGATCTTTGGGCTGAATATTTTAAGGAAAAGCAATATCAGATTCAGAAGCATTTTTTCTGTGCAAAAGATTTCAGTTTCAAAGGTGCATTTTCTTCTAATAACTACAGGCATCATTTTTGAAAGTCAGAGATGTGTGGCGAATGAGGATTTTAAAAGCAGCACAGGAACACATTAATAATATAATGTATTTCAGAAATTACTTTCCACCTTGATAATGCAGTCTAAGTTCATTGTCATAAGTAACAGGGAGAAGATTGCTGGGCCCCTGAAATGAAACCCAGCCTTCTGGGATAATTAAGGCTTCTTTTTGCAGACAAAAAAGGTCCTAGAGGAAACAAATGACAAAGACATTAACAGAGGAAAGGAGTGGATGAGGCTCCTTTCTCCGAAACCAGGGCGCCCCATGGCTCTTCCTGCCTCATGCCCTATGGCCATTTAATCACCATGTCCTGTCTCTAGACTCCCAGCCTGCTTCACCCCGATATATCTTCCTCCATCCTGTGGCTAATTCTTACTCATCCTTCAAGTCTTAGTTTATTTTTTCTTTTTTATTTTATTTTTTTAGAGACAGGATCTGGCTCTGTTGCCCAGGCTGGAGTGCAGTGGGATGATCTCACCTCACTGCAGCCTTGAACTCCTGGGCTCAAGCCATCCTCTCACCCCAGCCTCCCAAGTACCTGGGACTAAAGGTGTGCACCACCATGACCAGCTAATTTTTATTTATTTATTTATTTTTGTAGAGATGAGGGTCTCACTATGTTGCGCAGGCTGGTCTCAAACTCCTGTCCTCAAGCAGTCTTTCTGCCTGGGCCTCCCAAAGTGTTGAGATTATAGGCATGAGACACTGCACCTGGCCTCAGGTCTTAGTTTAAACATTACTTCAAGGAGGAATTCTCAAGGGCTCAAGTGATCCACCTGCCTCCACCTCCCAAAGTGCTGGGTGTGAGCCACTGTACCTGGCCCAGAGAGGAATTCTTTTACTGTCTTGATTAGGTTCTATCCCTTTGCTCAGCTTCCCCATAGGACCCTATCCTCCTATTCCTAATATAGGACTCTGTCTGTAGTCTACTTTAGAGTCCTTCAACAGAGACAGTGTAAAATTACTAATTCCTTTTTTTTTTTTTTTGAGGTGAAGTCTCGCTGTGATGCCCAGGCTGGAGTGCAATGGTGTGATCTCAGCTCACTCCTACCTCTGTTTCCTGGGTTCAAGCGCTTTTCCTGCCTCAGCCTCCCAAGTAGCTGGGATACAAGCACACACCACCAAGCCTGGCTGAGTTTTGTATTTTTAGTAGAGACAGGGTTTCACCATATTGGTCAGGCTGGTCTTGAACTCCTAACCTCAAGTGATCCGCCGGCCTCGGTCTCCCAAAGTGCTGGGATTACAGGCATGAGCCACTGCACCTGGCCCAGAAATTACTAATTTCTATTAGTTTAAGTGTTGCCACCGAGGCCATGTTGCCATCAGCAAACAGAAGAAAGCCAAGCCCCAAGGCAGCCATGGTAAGTGTTCCTATTATCTATTCTTGATCAACTCTCCACCCTTTCAATTAGCTTATAAATACCTGAAATAGGGTTTTTAGGTTGAAAACAGTGGGTTGTTGACCAATATGTTGAATGCCAGCAATAAACCCTCATTAGTGAAATTAAAGGAAGTCAAGATGTATAGACAGGAGAAAATATTTTAGAAACACTTCTCACCCTTGTACAGTAAGTTATCACTTAACAATGTCCATAGATTTCCGGAGACTGTGACTTTAAGTGAAACGAGTTATAATAAAACCAATTTCACCACAGGCTAATTGATATAAATGAGCGTTAAGTTCCTACAGTGTGTTTGTGTTCACAAAAACATCACCAAACTTCTAAATAAAGACCAAAACACTTCTAATAGTAAACATTGAAATAAATGTAAACACTGAAATGAATAAATGTAAACATTGAAATAAATGTGAGCTATATAGACATTTACTAGAGACGAATAACCACAATAAGATAATTATTTACATACTTATTCCAGTTGAAGGTTGCTGATGGCTGGAGCCTGTCCCAGCAACTTAGGGAGCCAGATAAGAACCAGCCCTGGGCAGGACGCCATCCCAGTGCAGGGGTCACTCACAGCCGTACCCACACTCACAGACTGGACCAGTTGACACATCAGTTTGCCTAACCTGCACATCTTTGGGATTTGAGAGGAAATTTCAGTATCTGGGTAGATTTCACATGGACAAGGAGAGAAACTGCAGAATCCACATAGACAGTGACCTTGACCAAGAATTGATTTTTTTTCTCATCAATGTTATAACCTAAGGACATTGAACAAACTGTGTTATTCAGGGACTGACTGTATGAGAGGGCCTGTAACCTTTTTTCTTAGACATGGTCCTGATGCTTGACCCCACTGGTGTTGTTTCTGACATTTGTTTAAGGTGGTTTTTTTTTCTTTTTTTTTTTTTTTTGAGGCGGAGTCTTGCTCTGTCACCAAGGCTGGAGTGTAATGGCTCAATCTCGGCTACTGCAACATTCGCCTGCTGGGTTCAAGCAATTCTCCTGCCTCAGCTGCCCAAGTAGCTGGGACTACATGCGCCCACCACCATGCCTGGCTAATTTTTGTATTTTTAGTAGAGACAGGGTTTCACCATATTGGTCAGGCTGGTCTCGAACTCCTGACCTCCGGTGATCCACCCGCCTCGGCCTCCCAAAGTGCTGGGATTATAGGCATGAGCCACTGTGCCTAGCCTCAAGGTGGATTTTTGTTGCCTGAGGCCAGCAGAATTCAACCCATGGAATGTGCTCTTATCTGGAGCAGTCTTTTCATGCAAGGACACACTTGGACACCTAAACAGACAGAAAACTGGGCCTTTGTCAAACTTTCAAATTAATTATCTAAACTTTTGGCCTATATGCTAATAAATATTTAACAAATGTCTCTGTTTGGAACAAATTTTAGTCTACAGCTCGCTTTTATTATAACCTGGTGGAGAAATGCAGGGAGTAGCCAACTCTCAGTCACCTTGAATTTTTTCCAAGTTGCAGTGGTCTAGCAAAATGAGCCCAACCAGTTTGCAAGACCTAACTGTGATGAGTTGCCTTAAGTTTGCTTGTTCCTGGTCAGTTGTCAGCTCCAAAGAGGCAGGAACTGCTTATTCAACAAATCGGAGGAACAAAATCCATTCTGTAACCTGTGGCCAAAGTGTTCTTGCCCAAATAGCTACACAAAGATAGCCCAGGAGCACGACAAATCAAATATAAACAGACATGTGAAGCATAAGAATGAGAACACATTTTTCCAAAAAATATGTTTTATGAAATTTCACAGAAAAAAAAAGGATGGTGAGAAAGCAAAAATATTTATACATTGGCTTTTTTTTTTTTTTTTTTTTGAGATGGAGTCTTGCTCTGTCGCCCAGGCTGGAGTCCAGTGACATGATCTCAGCTCCTTGCAACCTCTGCCTCCTGGGTTCAAGCAATTCTCCTGCCTCAGCTGCCTGAGTAGCTGGGATTATAGGCATGTGCCACCACACTCAGCTAATTTTTGTATTTTTAGTAGAGACAAAAATACAAAATTTTGCCATGTTGGCCAGGCTGATCTCAAACTCCTGACCTTAGGTGATCCAAGTGCTGGGATTACAGGCGTGAGCCACCACACCTGGCCAATACACTGCTTTTTTATTGAAATTTTTCTTTGGACTTTTTAATCCTTATTTTCTGTAACCCAAAATTCTGTTTCCCTAATAATTGGAGATTATGAGATTATGTACTAATATGGGGTGGGGCATGGTAATGTTTTTTTGTTTTTGTTTTTGTTTTGAGATGGAGTCTCACTCTGTTGCCCAGACTGGAGTGTAGTGGTAAAATCTTGGCTCACTGCAACCTCCACCTCTCGAGTTTAAGCAATTCTCATGCACATCCTCCAGAGCAGCTGGGACTACAGGCGCCTGCCACCATGTCCAGCTAATTTTTTTTTTTTTCTATTTTCAGTAGAGATGCAGTAGAGATGGGGTTTCACCATGTTGGCAGGGCTGGTCTCGAACTCCTGACCTCAAGTGATCCACCCACCTCAGCCTCCCAAAGTGCTGGAATTACAGGCATGAGCCACCATGCTCGGCTGGCTTTTTAATATTTTAATGTTACTGAATAAATTATAAAAATTTCCACATCTCGCTCAGTTCCTGTCAATTTTTTATGCTTGTATGTCCACAGGGTATAAAATATAGCATGTGTGAGGAAAAAACATTTTTAAAAACCAAACAAACATGAAAAGAGGCTCCAGGTACAGATGTGCACTAATTTTGTGTTAGATTGAACTGAGAGAAGACGAGAAATTCTTCTTCTGGTGTTTCTTGTCTTCATCTGTCATCAGGAAAGAGATTGTAAAAGCCAAGAGCTCACTACTCTCTCATTACTCATTATTCTAGGATGGTTGACTTGTTCTATCCCGTGGCTCACTTTCTTTTGACTAAAAAGGAGTTGAAGGTTAATCAATGTTGCTAGAGATTCAGATTGAAAGCTCTCCTGGGCGGGCACGGTGGCTCACGCCTGTAATCCCAGCACTTTGGGAAGCCAAGGCGGGCGGATTACGAGGTCAGGAGATCGAGACCATCTTGGCAAACACGGTGAAACCCCGTCTCTACTAAAAATACAAAAAAATTAGCCGGGCGTGGTGGCGGGCGCCTGTAGTCCCAGCTTCTAGGGAGGCTGAGGCAGCAGAATGGCGTGAACCCGGGAGGGGGGTGGAGCTTGCAGTGAGCGGAGATAGCGCCCCTGCACTCCAGCCTGGGCGACAGAGCGAGACTCTGTCTCAAAAAAAATAAAAATAAAAAAAAAAAAGAAAGCTCTCCTCTACGATGTGGCAGCCACTGGCCACATGTGGCTGTTGAGGTGTTGAAATGTGGCTAGTCTGAATTGAGATGTGCTCTAAGTAAAAATAACCACTGAGTTTCAAAGATTTAATAGAAAAAAGAATGTAAACGATCTATTACAATGTTGATATTGATCATGAGCTAAGATAATATTTCAATATTGATCACATTAAGATAATTTTTTAGGTCAAATAATAATGTTTCACATCAAATAAAATACATTTAAAATTAAGTTCATTCACTTCTTTTTACTGTTTTAATGTAGATACTAAGGAACAGTATCTATATTAGGAATGGTATCTACAATGACCTCACTTATTTCTTTTTACTTTTTTAATGTAGATACTAAGGAATTTTAAATTACATGTGAGATTTGCATTTGTGGCTTGCATCATATTTCTGTTGGACAGCCTTTCTCTTAAAAAAACGGTTCTATTGAAAACACAGCTGATGAGATGAAATGAGATTGTCCATGCTCTGGCACAGGTTGCTGGTACTTGGCCCCGGCCATCCAGGGTTCCTGCTAAGTTGAGCCCTCTGGACCTGTCTAACTGAGGCCACAACTAATGTCCCTCCCTTCTGCTTAATTTCTGCTTAAGGCCTCTGCTCTCTACCAGGTGACCACCAGCTAAATTGATAAATTAATCATTGTGAGTGAGTGGGAGATACTGGTGCATTAGTGAGTTATCCCAATTCTGCAATTCCACCTGGTCTTTCTGGATATCTATGATAATTTCTGTTCATTCATTCAACAAGTATCTACTGACTACCTACCAAGGGCCAAATACTTCATTCATCCCTAGACCAGAGACACACACTATCTTCTGGTCTTCAGACAGAGAAAAGAGAGCAATATAATTTGAGCTCAGTGAGCAAGTTTCCAGTGTAGCAGAGTAGAGGTGGGTAGAATGGATTTGGAATCTCTGACTTCATAGTGGGAGAGGTCCCGGAAGCCTTCACAGAGCAGCTACTCAAAATGGAAAAGCATTTTGAATAGCAAATAAATGATCTCTAGGGGGAGAAGTTAGAAAGAACCTCCTACACAAGGGAACAGCATGGACAAAAGCACAGAGCATGGAATGTCCTGACTCATTGATGGAGGGAAACATCAAGTATCCCAAAGCCTTCCTCAGTGATGGGCTTGTGTAAAGAATCTCTTCTAACTCTTGCTTCTGGGGATTAAAGAGATAGAGGCAGCATCACTGATAACTGATAAAGGGGTCATTTCTGCCTCAGCCTTAGAATTGGGGGTGAATCATTGCTGAACAAAGCTTCAAGGACTTCTTAATTTCCATGCTAATTAAATCAGGGAACTCCAGGAGAGAGTGATGACTAACTTCATACGAGGTACTTAAAGTGCCTGAATTAGAATTATCCTCTATTTCTGATTAAAATAGAGAGAATGAGAAAGAAAGAACTCCATTACTCATATTGGACAAGTGCTATATTAAGCAGCAGTCTCTGGGTCCATAGTGAGTCAGTTATATCCTGGCAGTTTGACCCTGTGGTTGTGTTTGGGGCCCCATGTATTTTCATCTTGAAGTCAGGACTTGTTGGTAGCTGCAACCTGTGGGTTGGTAGTTGGCACTCATGCCCAGGGAAGCATGAGCTCTATGCTTTTTCCCTCTGTGGACCGAGGGACAAGCGCTCACCAGGTGTCCTCTGCTCCTTCCCTTCTGCTGGTGATCTCTTTGTGGGATTGTTATTCCTTGGGATCCTACAGACTTACCTGTCCATAGTGTCAGCTTTATAAATAAAAAATGTCTTAGGAAAGAATATAATTTCTACCTTTCAACTTTTCATTTGGAAAAATTTTAATCTTATAGAAAAGTTGGAAGAATTGTATAATGAATACCAGGATATCCTTTTATCAATTGTTAACATTTTGCACATATCATCTCTTTTTCTCTTTCCCATTTAAAAATCAGAAACAACACAATGCTTCACTGCTAGGTATGACAGGTATTCTAGGTATCTCCTAAGAACAAGAACATTCTCCTACATAATCAAAATCACATGATCGCACCCAGGAAATTCAATGTCAACATTATTTAATACAGAATCCATATTCAAAGTAGTCTAAATAACATCCTTTATATCCCCAGTAGTCTAAATAATGTCCTTTATAGTGGTTTAATCAAAGTTTCTCATTTTGTTTCTTTTAATACAGAGCAATCCCTTGCCTTTTGTTTTTTTTTTTTTTTTTTTTGGTTTGTTGTTGTAATTGCTGTTGTTTTTTTTGTGTGTTTGCTTGTTTTGAAGGGGATCAGAACATGCCACCCTGAAAACTAGCCACTTCGGCATGTTGATTATTTTGAGCTGAAGGGAATTGAGAAACAGCAGATGCAACAAAGGCTCTCCACCATCTTCCTTTCTATCTAAAAGTAGGACAAAAAATTTCCATAAGCAGTCTGAGTGTGGTGGCTCACACCTGTAATCCCAGCACCTTGGGAGGCTGAGGTGGGCAGATCACCCGAGGTCAGGAGTTCAAGACTAGACTGGCCAACTTGGTGAAACCCCATCTCTACTAAAAATACAAAAATTAGCCAGGCTTGGTGGTGCATGCCTGTAATCCCAGCTACTTGGGAGGCTGAGGCATGAGAATCGCTTAAACCCAGGAGGTAGAGGTTGCAGTGAGCCAAGGTCATGCCACTGCATTCCAGCCTGGGCAACAAAGTGACACCCTGTCTCAGAAAAAAAAATTCCTTAAAAAATGTGCCCTTCCTGTATCATGAAGACGAGAACATTTAATCACCAGAGATGGAGCGCTGATACTAAGATGAGTCTGTTCAAATCTTGCTAAAAAGCCTTACACAAATAATCCTTACCTTCCATCAGTTCCCTCCATATATTTCCTCATCACTTTTTCCACAACTTTTCATCTCAACCCAAACTCCTTTTTTCTTTGTCTTGCAATATCATCACAATTTACTATTCTTTGTTAAAATGGTATATAAGCCCTCATATCTAACTGCTTCTTTGGGGGTCTTTACTCCTTTCTACAAAGCCCCTGTGCCATTTAAAGGCATTAATACCAAATAAAAATTGTTTCCTTTTTTCTCCTGTTAATCTGTCTTTTGTAAGTTCAATTCATAGGTCCCAACCACAAAACCTAAAGAGTAGAGGAAAAGTCTTCCATCTCCTATAGTTTATTTTGGCCTCTTGTGACACTGAATGTCAGAACATGACATTTCTTTACAGAACCTAGTCCAGTTTTTGGGGGGAAGTGTCTACATTCTGGGTTTTTCTGATGTTTTCTGATTTTAAGTCCAGGTTACACCATTTTGGCAAGAATATGATATAAGTTCTGTGTGTTCTCCCACTGCATCTCATCAGGATATCCATGATGTCAGTTTATGAAGAGATTTTTATAAGTTATGGGCTCAAAATTTTCCCAGATGAGAGATAACCCTAAATAGCTTCACCTGCATGGTCCAGATGTAGTGAATAAGCCACCTGAGAAATCTGCATTTGTCCAGTTATTTATTAATAAAACAGAGCTTATATGCACAAAGAAAAATGAAAATAAAAGTTCTTCTGGGGATCCTGTCAGTGATAGAAAGAGGTTCACCCCTCTCTGTCTCTGTCCCCTTGGGCTGCTAATTTGATGTGAATATTATGTTAATTACCATCTTGCTGCCTCTCTAGCTTGTATTTATGAAATATTCCACCTAGCGCACAGCTCTGCCTGCACAACTCTGGCCAGGGCTTTCTCTCTCCCCCAGGGAGCCATTGACTTCCTCTGCACATGTGGAGTTGAACTTTTCCTCTCCTCTTTCATTCTGCTTAGTAAGCAGACCCTGACTAACTCCACACCTGCATCCCATTCACTGTTCAACCCGAGCCAAAGGGTAAGGAAACAGGCCCGCAAGCACTGAGGGGCTGGGCGTGGCATGGAGCTCAGAGGATCCCTCAAGCCTTCCTTTCTCTTCGTCAAGCAACACAACTGGAAGGTTCCATCGAGGTTAGCCTTGCCTACCAATTGATGTTTATTGTTTATTGATGTATACATTCATTCCAGCCAATGCCCAGAGGGTCAGTCTTTGCTTCCTTGTTACTTGCCTTTTAGTTGAACAAAAATCTAACCCAGGCTGGAGTGCAGTGGTGCCATCTCAGCTCACTAGGGCCCTAGTAAGGTAGACTTTGGATCAAAGGAGCAAACAAAGACACGGATTATTTCCTTCCCAAATTTAATATTTTGAAGATTTACATTCTAAAATATTTTGAAGATTTACATCTAAGTGAAATAAAATCTAGAAGATTTACATTCTAAATATTCTAATATTTTGAAGATTTACATTCTAATATCAGCTACACCTCTGATAAAGACAGCAGCTATAGTGTAAATAAAGTGTCAGTTTGAGGATAGAATCATCAACATAAACAGCAAACATCTGTGCCCTTACTATCAGTGGACACAGGCTCAGTATGTATCCATGTAAACATTTGTCAGAGAAGTGTACACCACAATGTCATTATCTCAGGTATCTCAAAATGCTGTCACCAGGGAGCATATTAACATAAGCATTAACATTACCAAACGCATGGCCTTGATTATATTTGTTTTGCTATAAATTAACATTTAGGCTACATTTTCCATCCCTTTCTCAAGCTGGGGGTGAACAATGACATTTCTCTTTTTTTTTTTGAAACAGAGTTTCACTCTATCACCCAGGCTGGAATGCAGTGGCACCATCTCAGCTCACTACAACCTCCACCTCCTGGGTTCAAGTGATTCTCCTACCTCAGCCTCCTGAGTACTGGGATTACAGGTGCGCCCCATCATACCTGGCACATTTTTTGTATTTTTAGTAGAGACGGGGTTTCACCATGTTGGCCAGGCTGGTCTTGAACCCCTGACCTCAGGCAATCCACCCGCCTGGGCCTCCCAAAGTGCTGGGATTACAGGCGTGAGCCACCGCACCCGGCCAACAATGATATTTCTGATGAGGGCACCTGCTGACTAACAGGCTGAATAGTGATGTCCTATCTAGCCGCTGAGCAGTTAGGCTGCGGTTACACATCCATATGTGAACATGCATTTTCTTACTCAAGAGATAATGAATAATGCTAATATGTATCTACTGAGCACACATTGCATTCTGAGCACTGTGCTGTGTGTTTTTGTTTTGTTTGTTTGTTTGTTTGAGATGGAGTCTTGCTCTGTCACCCAGGCTGAAGTGCATTGGTGCTATCACGGCTCACTGCAACCTCTGCCTCTCAGATTCAAGAGATTCTCCTGCCTTAGCCTCCCAGGTGGATTACAGGTGCCCACCACCACGCCCTGCTAATGTTTGTATTTTTGGTAGAGATGGGGTTTCACCATGTTGGCCAGATTGGTCTTGAACTCCTGACCTCGGGTGACCACATGCCTCAGCCTCCCAAAGTGCTGGGATTGCAGACATGAACCACTGTGCCTGGCCTGTGCTATGTGTTTTACAGATATCACCTTTTGAGGTAGGTAATAAATAGGAAACAGAAAGTAAAAATACCGTCCATTGACAGACAAATGAATACATAAAAAATGGTATACATACACAATGGAATATTTTTCAGCCTTAAAAAGGAAGGACATTCTGACACATGCAACAATATAGATAAACCTTGAAGACATTATGCTAAGTGAAATAAGCAAGTCGCAAAAGCATATATTGTATAATTCCTTTTATATGAGGTCCCTAGAGTGGTCAAATTCATACAGACAGAAACTACAGTGGTGGTTTCCAGGGGCTGAGAGATGGGGAAATGGGAGCTTAGTGTTTGCTGGGTACGGATTTCAGTTGGGGAAGATGGCAAACTTGTGGAGATGGATGGTGGCGATGGCCTCACAACAATGTGAATATACATTTAAAAATGGTTACAATGGCCGGGCATGGTGGCTCATGCCTGTAATCCTAGCACTTTGGGAGGCTGAGGTGGGTAGATCACCTCAGGTCAGGAGTTCGACAGCAGCTTGGTCAACATGGTGTAACCCCGTCTCTACGAAAACACAAAAATTAGCCGGGTGTGATGGGCATACTCCTGTAATCCCAGCCACTCGGGAGGCTGAGGCAGGAGAACTGCTTGAACCCAGGAGGCGGAGGTAGCAGAAAGCTGAGATCGTGCCACTGCACTCCAGCCTGGGTGACAGAGTGAGACTCTGTCTCATATAATAATAATAATAATAATAAATACAATAAAGATTACAATGGTGACTTCTATGTTGTGTATATTTTACCACAGTAAAAAAGTAAAAATATTGTCCTGTGAGAAACTGACATTACCAAGTGACTTTCTTACTTGATAAGCTTGGGAATTTCTATCATAACACTTTGTTTTTGATAGCTGATATAATGTGGATCTGTGTCCCCGCTAAATCTCATGTGGATTTGTCATCCCCGGCACCAGATGTAGGGCCTGGCAGAAGGTGACTGGATTATGGGGCAAATTTCTCGTGAATGGTTTAGCACCATCCTCTTGGTGTTGTCCTCGCAATAGTGGGTTCTTGTGAGATCTAGTCATGATCGGCCCCTTCTCTCTCGTGCTCCTGCTTTCACCATGCGATGTGCCTGCTCCCATTCCCCTTCCGCCATGATTGGAAGCTTCCTGAGACCTCCCTGGAAGCAGATGCCAACACCATGCTTCCTGCACAGCCGCACAGCCATGAGCCAATTAAACCTCTTTTCTTATAAACTACCCAGTCTCAGATATTTCTTTATAGCAACTCAAGAACAGCTTAACACAATAGCCCATTATCTGTGAATTTAACTTAAAAAAAATTTTTTTTTATCATACTTTAAGTTCTGGGATACATGTGCAGAACCTGCAGGTTTGTTACATAGGTATACATGTGCCGTGGTGGTTTGCTGCACACATCAGCCTGTCATCTACATTAGGTATCTCTCCTATTACTACCCCTTTCCTAGCCCTCCATCCCCCGACAGGCCCTCATGTGTGATGTTCCTCTCCCTCTGTCCATGTGTTCTCATTGTTCATCTCCCGCTTATGAGTGGGAGTTTTTTTTAATGGTAGAGATGGTTTTCTCCAAACTATTTATGTAACCTTTATCCCAATGTCTTGAATAAAGGAAGTTTCTCCTCCTATTCACCACTGTATATTTGATTTGCCTCTGAAGTGATGGGGAATGCTGTTCTCTCTCCCGAATGTTTATCTCCTGATTTGACTTCCACTCCCTGTGAAGAAAAAGGTTACAAGTGGTCTGGCCTGAAGTCACCTGGCCTGATGCCCATGCGGGCTGGGCCCTTGCCTCTGAAGATATGAATGCTTTCCACTAAAGATGCCACAGATGCTGGCTCACAGAATCAACCATGAGGGCAAGTGAGGTTTTCATCATGGTGTGGGAATTGAAAACATGGTCTTGAGTGGAAGGTGCTTCTTGGACATTTCCCTGAAGGAGACAATCCCTGAAATAGAACATCCTTGCAAATCATTGCCAAGAGCTTGCTGGTCTCCTTCAGGAATGTTTTGTGCTTCGCACTGGTGATACTTTATTGTTATTAATTGGTTATTTGTTATTGTCCTTTACTATGCCTTCAGTGCCTTGAATTCCCCATTTGATCTCCACAATTTAATGGAGTGAACTATAGCATATGATTTTTACAATTTTGCAGGGAGTGAGGAACATAAGACCAAAGAGGTGAAGGAATTTGCTAAGACCATGGCTCTTAAATTTGAGCATGTTTCAGAATCACCTGGAGGGCTGGTAAAACTCAGATTGCTGGGCCCCACTCCCAGAGCTTCTGATTCAGCAGGTCTGGGCTGGGGACTGAGAATCTGAATTTCTCATAAGCTCCCAGGTGATGTGGATGCTGCTGGTCCCAGCCACACATGGAGAAGCACTGGCCTCAGGTCACCAGCAGCAGAGCTGTCAGCAGCAGAGCCAATGCCCAGCCTTCCCTCCCCTCCAAGAACTGTCTACCTAAAGATGAGAATGCATGCAGAAGGGGGATGTCAATTCGTAAAATTGAGCCCACAAATCTTCCCTCAAAAGTGTGTGACTACTTTGTAACCAGACAACTACTCTATAAGCCCCTTAACCCGTTTGTGCTGGGTTATAATTTTTGTGTGTGTGTGTGAAAAATCAGACCTTGGCAATAACCTTGAGCAGTAGGATATAAATAACTCCCACAGGCTTAGTGTTCCAATAATGGAAGGCTAGGCATAAATGGGTTAAAAACAGGGATCATGGACTTCACCCTTTCCCCTCAAAGTCTCTAGCCTAGTAGGCTACAAGTGGCTGTTGGTTAATAAGAAAGATATCATTTACCTAGGTACATGGTTTGCCCAGTCAGTAGACTGATTTCTAAGGTGTACTTTTCAATCTCTGGGAAAACTGACGTGCCAAGTGTTCCTTCCATCGCACCCTAACCTGCTCGAATGTTCTTCAGTATCATATAGCTCAATACAGACATGATGGATTAACTGCCACCCTTTCTCCTGCCTGCAACAGAAGGCTCTGCTCCTGGAAACAAAATCTGTAACAAAATGTGATAACACCCATAAATCTCCTTGCAATGATTTGGGCCTGCAGGAGGAGTTAAATCAGAAGCCAAATAGCACCTGCTGCTGTTAGCAATGCCAACGACAACATGTTACACGGAGGCCCCTCACTGTCACTGGGGCGTCGGAAGTGGCCCTGTGTGGCTCAGGCACTCTCTGCAGGCCATATCTGCACTGCGTTAATGTCCAGGCCAGATGGCTTCAGCAGGATCTGCAGTGTGCCTGGGGGCAGTTTCTTTATGACACACACACACTCACACAGAAACACACACTGACACATACATGCCGACACACCAATACACACATATGCATACACAATTACACACAGTGACACACTGACACACACCCCCATTGACACACACTGACAAACACACCGACACACCCATGCTGACACGTGTACACACTAACATACACATACACAATTATACATACCGAGAACAAATATACATATATTGGCATGCATACACTTACACAAGAACATACACATCACAATTACACACAGTGACACAATGACAAACATACACACTGACACACACACAGATCCAGACTGACACATGCATACACTCTAACATACACACACATAACTATACATGCTGACATATACATACACACTAACACATTCACACACACTGACACATAGACACTGGCACTCGCGTACACAAGCACACACACACACTGACACACACACAGTAATGTATTTGTCCAGTCCTCTACATAAGTATATGTCCTTGCTTTGACATGAATCATTCTGATTTTTGTTGTATTAACAACCGGAAAGGAAGACTGCAGTTTTCTGGCAAATGCAGATGGTTAAATGCCCAATATGAGTGTGCGTATGTTTCAGAGGGAGAGAGAGATCTGTCTGAGGCCTGGGGCCTGACAGGAAAACGGTGTGTTGCTTTAGATCTGAATTTTGGGCTCATTTCGGCTCTGTTTCGAGGTCCCTGAGTGCTCCCTGCCCTAGCCCACAGACCTTTGCCTCCGAGGCTGGGAATCTAGACCTTGATGGACTGCTATTTTAGTTATGTGTTTGTTTTTGCTTCCCTAGGTCCTTCCAACAATTGCGAGCTCTCTGCTTTATGTTCTGGTGAATGTTAAAAAGCAAAACAAAACAAAAACCCCATTTCTGAAGCATCTGAAGAAGCCAGAGGAAAAAGGCCTCTTATATATATATATATATATATGCTTAGCAAGTGGCTTTCTCCCAGAGAGAAGAGAGAAAATGTGGCAGTGCTCTAGCAAAGTATAATGTGTGCCCGGGAATAGAGATCGTGGACTTGGCCTTGTGGATTTGAGTTTGTGCAGCAAACTATCTCGGATTCTGAGGCAAAAGGAAAATCCGGTCATACTGAGCCTGTCTTTATTTAAACTTTTGATATTTTGTTCATTATGGATTCTTTTGCGTATGTTTATAATGTTGCATTGATATGGTTTGCCCCTGTGTCCCCACCCAAATCTCATCTTGAGTTATAATCCCCACATGTCAAGGGAGGGAATGATTGAATCATGATGTGATTGAGTTCTCACGAGATCTGATGGTTTTATAAGTGACTGGGTTTCCCCTGCTTGCACTTCTCTCTCCATTCGCCATGTGAAGAAGGTCCTTGCTTTCCCTTCACCTTCCACCGTGATTGTGAATTTCCTGAAGCCTCCCTAGCCATGCAGAACTGCGAGTGAATTAAACCTCTTTCCTTTATAAATAACCCAGTCTCAGGCAGTTCTTTATATCAGTGAGAGAACGGATACTGCTATAATACATGCATTCAGACATTATTTATCTCTTTTTTTTCCTAATTAGAGACAGGATCTCACTCTGCCACCCAGGCCGGAGTACAGTGGCACAACCATACCTCACTGCAGCCTCAAACTTCTGGACCCAAGTGACCCTCTCTCCTCAGCCTCCCAAGTAGCTGGGACTGCAGGTGCACGCACCAGCATACCCAGCCAATTTTTAATTTTTTTGCAGAGACAAGGGTCTCATTATGTTGCCCAGGCTGGCCTAGAACTTCTGACTTCAAGCAGTCCTCCCACGTTGGCCTCTCACAGTATTAGGATTACAGGCATGAGTCCCTGAGCTTGTCCTGTTTATTTTAATTAGAGTTTTTGGTGCCCCCTTAAATGTTGCACCTGGGAGGAGTGTGCCCTTCTCTCCTCATCCTAATCTGGCTCTGAGTTTGTGGATAATTTTCAGATGGCCACATACCTGAAACCCCGGGTTACTACAGCAGGTCTGGGGTAATGATTTGGGGAGATGGGTGATGTTCTCTATACTATATCAGCTTCGACTTGTGGAGTGCTTTGGGTTTGCCGGGCACTTCTTGGGCCTTCTCTTATTCTGTAAACTCCACATTCAGACTTTGCCATACTGAACTCTCCAAAACAAGGACGGTCCCTTGTACCTAATAGATGTTCAATAAATATTTACTGAATGAATACGACTCTATGATGTTAGTCTTGTTATTATTCTCATTTTACAAACAAGGAAATTAAGGTTTTGCAGGAATTTGGTAATGGCCCAGATTTACGCAGCCAGTGAGTGAGTGGAGGAGCCCGATCTTGAGTGTCCGGGCTGTCCACTCTAAATGCTCTGTTCTTCACAAGTGATCTCTCTACTCCTTCCACTGTCACATAAAGCTGAGAATTCAGCCGGGTGCAGTGGTGGAGGTACCTGTAGTCCCAGCCACTCAGGAGGCTGAGGTAGGAGGATTACTTGAGTTCAGGAGCTCTAGACTGTAGTGTTCAATGATTATTCCTGGGAGTAGCCACCACACTCCACCCTGGGCAGCCTAGCAAGAACCCTGTCTGTAAAATAAACACACGTACTTTTAGAATAATTTTTTGTTTTAAAACTGAGGATTCCATTCCTCAAAGTTTTCCATTGCCCATTAGTGTTGATGGTTGTTACTTCTTATAACATCAAATAAAATAACTCTGCAATTGACTGTGTTTGTAGTTTTTTTGTTTAAGCCTTGTGGGACGTGTGGGGCCCCTGGGCTCAGAGGCCTCTGCTGGGCCCCCTGCATCCAGCTGGCAAGTGGAGGAAGAGAATGAGGGGAGGATTCCTCAGGATGTGTTGACATCTCAGGCTTGAGTGGGGGCATTTAGTGGCTCTTTCCACTTTCTACTGGCCAGAACTCAGGCACATGGTCACACCCATCTGTAAGTGTCCTACTGGTGCAGTTCTAGCCTTCAGATTCATTACAATTTAAACAAGCATCTTCTCATTGCCAGGGGACCTAACTCCCACATATAAAATGGGTTAAATAGTAAAATGTGTCCTGATGAACAAAATAAAGACATAAAAAACTTTTTTGAAACATGACTCATTCATGAGTTATGAAGTCCTATGAGAGTTTAATCCATTTTTAAATTCTATATAGCTGCCAATCCTTCCACTTTCTACCCGGAATTTTTGAGCCACAGTTATTCAGCCTGCCTGGTACTAGGAACAAAAGTGTTGAGGCTCATACACAGACAGATGTGCTTGTTTCCACCTGTCAGGTAGCCAGAAGCTTCCGAGAGCCATCACAGGACAGCACCCTCTGTTAAGTACCTATCAACAACTCTGACTTTTGTGGGGTCTGGTCAAAATATTCTAAGATATTTACCCAGAATGTCAATCTAAAATAAAACACTAAGGCTAATGGCCTTGCTACTATATTCTGATGTATTCTGTAAAATAAGATTATATAAAATTATAGCTACTTGTATGAGCATAGCCATGGCACTCCTTTTACCCAGGAAGGTAGGCAATTTGCCTTTGCCTCATGGGCAGAGGTGGAAGAGAATCCCATGTCTCAGGACTGGTAAAGCCAGAGAAAAAGGATTAAGATATCCAGCTTTCAGCCAGGCAGCTCTTGCCTGTAATCCCAGCACTTCGGGAGGCTGAGGCAGCTGGATCACTTGAGGTCAGGAGTTCAAGACCAGCCTGGCCTACATGGTGAAACCTCACCTCTACTAAAAATACAAGGATTAGCCAGACATGATGGTGGACATCTGTAATCCCAGCTACTCAGGAGGCTGAGGCAGGAGAATTGTGTGGACTTTTGAGGCGGAGGTTGCAGTGAGCCAAGATCACACCACGGTACTCCAGCCTGGGTGACAAAGTGAGACTCTGTCTCGAAAAAAAAAAATAGAAAAAAGAAATCCAGCTTTCACCAACACAAAGCATACTCTTCTAGGACAAGGATCAGCAAACTTTTCCATAAAGGACCAACAGTAAGTGTTTTAGTCTTTGTAGACCACATGACCCCTGTTATAACTACTCAACTCAGCATCAAAGATAGCTATAGATGGACAATATGAGAACAAATGGGCATGGCTGTGTTCCAATAAAATTTTATTTACAAAAATAGGCATGAGGCCGGCCTGGGCCCTGTGGTTTGCCAATGTGTTTGATCTAGAATGTTGTTTCCCTTTACTTAATAATGTTATGCTAATTTATGTATTTCCAAACCACATACGCAGATGGATAACAACAATGATGGAAGCTGGCATTTATAGGACACTTACTACTGACTGAGCATATATGCAAAGACTCTCTCTTGGGTCTGCAGAAATTAGCCATACAGAGTCCTCCAGCTCCTCTGCCACCCCTAATCCAGGCACATCATCTCTCCCCTGGACTTTCCCCGTGAAGCCACAGTTGCGTATCCCTTCCTCTACTCCCACCCTGTTCAATCCATTTTCTACACTGAAATGATCTTTTAAACATGTAAATTATATCAACCTTCTACTTAAAACCCTCCAAAGACTTCCTACTGCTATTAGGATTAAAACCCAAATGTGCCCTGTGATCCAGAGAACCCTGCAGGTCCTGGCTCAGCCCACCTTCCCTCTCTCACTGCCCCCGTGCTCTCTGGCCTTGAGCCACATTGGCCTTTTCTTTTTTTGATACTGGGTGTCCTCTGTCACCCAGGCTGGAGTGCAATTGAATGATCTCAGCTCACTGCAGCTTTGACCTCCTGGGCTCAAGTGATTTTCCCATTTCAGCCTTCCAAGCAGTGGGGATTACCATCCTTCTCTACTCTTGGCCAGTTCCTCAGCTTCTGTCTCAACCATCACTTCCTCAAAACAGCCCCTTCCTGATGTCCAGAGGAGATCAGGACTCCCTATTTTTTCCTCACTCCAATCCCTAGAATTTTCATTTCTAGGGCTCACTTCCACTGATAAGTTATTGCTCATTCATTTTTCTGATGCTGGGCTCCTGTTTAAACCACAGGCTCCATGAGGGCAATGCCCAGGCCTGTCTTATTCAAGCTGTGTATCCAGCACCTAGCAAAGAGCCTGGCACGGAGTGGGTGCTCCATAAATAGTTAAAGAGCATGGAAATAAATGAAGCAATGGATCTAATGGAATCAGCCCCCTTACCCAAGGTGTCATCAGTAGGCTGAGTTTGGTTGATAGCAAGGAGGGAGTCACAAGGAGATGAGGGTGACTGGGAACCTGAGAGTGTCATTCAGCCTGGAGAATGGTGAGGAAAGGGCAAGAGCTACATGCAAAGGGTAAGAGAAGGACTATAGAGTCCAGGCCAAGGGAGCCAGCGGGACAGCCTTGCAGAGAAATGGGGCAGGAGGTCTGTTCAGGTTGGGGAAGCAGACATCTGGGTCAGGACAGACAGTGCCTATTTCATCACAGGCCAGTGGAAAGCTTTCTTCTTATTATTTCCTGGTCTATCATGTTGAGATCAAAAGTCGGTCACTCAGCCCCCTGGGTTCCCAGATATACAGCTTGCCAAAAAGCCATTTAGACTTTCTTGACCTTTTGGTCAACACCTTGAAACACCCACTGGATGGAATCACAATTAGACATGAGCCCAGAGTTACAGGCTCTGAGAGAAGTTTATTGGATATGGAAGCACAAAGTTTAAGAAATTCAATTTCCTTTCTCCGACATATGGAGGCAACCTGGCTTAAGGTTAATGGTGTGAAATCCAGTTGCTGACTACCCAAGGATGAATCCTGACCCTGCTGCCTGCCAATGGCTGCTAACTTTGTGAAAATTGCTTAACCACTGTATTCTCATACTGCTACGAAGAAATACCCAAGACCGGGTAATTTATAAAGGAAAGAGGTTCAGTTGACTCACAGTTCTGCATTGAAGAAATAGCTGAGACTGGGTAATTTATAAAGGAAAGAGGTTTAATTGACTCACCGTTGCGAATTGCTATGGAGGCCTCAGGAAATTTACAATCATGGCAGAAGGCAAAGGGGAAGCAGGCACCTTCTTCACAGGGTGGCAGGACGGAGTGAGAGCAACCAGGGGAAGTGCCAGACGCTTATAAAGCCATCAGATCTTGTGGGACTCATTCACTATCAGGAGAACACCCTGGGGGAAACTGCCCCCATGATCCAATTTCCTCCACCTGGTCCTGCCCATGACAAGTGTGGATAGTGGGGATTACAATTCAGGATGAGACCTTGGGTGGGGACACAGCCAAACCATATGGATCACATTCTATCCCACTATCTTCACGTGTAAAATGGGGGAAACCTGAGTGCCTACCTTAAAGAGGAGTTGTGTGGGTTAAAGGGCACAATCTGTATACAGAGTGTGGTAGGGCCCAACACATTGTGAGGGCTCAGTAACCCGTGTCACTTTCATCACGTCCGAGTTAGCCTGTGGGGGCGTCTTGTCCCAAGGATACTGGGATGACATAGAAGTCCCAAGAGAATCTGAAATTTCTTTTCAGATTTGGGTGGGACATAGTCCTTGGGACCCTGGTGTGGGACTTATCTCTTGATCCACCCTGGTTCTAGGACCATGACCAGCCATGGACTAGGAGAATGGGATTTGATGAATCTAAGAACACCCGTCTACCCCTGCCATTGAATTGTCAGCTTCCAGTGTCCAGAAGAAACCGCCCCAGGGCAGAATCATAGGTTTCCTTTCAGGCTCCAAAGTGACACACTGAGAAAGCCTGGGGGCTGGGGATGTTCCTTTGATCTCTGTCCCATCCATTCTTCCCAAAATCACAGACCCAGAACCTCCCGCCAATTTCTGATCTTTTGTCCTAAGTCAATTCATGAGCAGTCATAAATTGCTTTGAAGATAAAAGCACCATGTCGGCACACTGTGATGCCACTATTATTTTAATAATAGAGCCTACACATGTCTTCTTGACATATGAACCGTTCAAAATATTTGTCTTGCTTTTCAGCTCAGCTGCTTGGGAGAAGAACTTGCCCTGTCTCTTGTGTATGCTCCTCCATACCCCAGGATGTGGTGTGAGCACTGTTTTCATAAAAGCCTTTGCCTTTTCTCCAACAAAAGAAATTGATGTTCCTCTTGGAGATACCTCTGTGTTAGCCAAAACTCAAGTAATTATTTTTAGAGATATGCACTTAAAAAATGTCTAATTTATTGCAATGCTTACAAATACTAATAAAATGCACTACGATAGTCACAAGGACAATACAGTTCAACGCACATAGAAAACAAAGAGAAGAAATATATATATGTGAACATAATAATGGATTCATAAATAAACATAAGAATGGATTTGACCTGCAAAGGAGGAAAAGAACAGAACATTTTATTCTCTAGATCTACCACTAATGTCAGTTCTATACCCAGGCTAAGAAGAGTCTTTTTTAATTTTTATTTTATTTATTTATCTATTTATTTTGAGATGGAGTCTCACTCTGTTGCCCACACTGGAGTGCTGTGGTGGGATCTTGGCTCACTGCAACCTCTGCCTCTTGGTTCAAGCAATTCTCCCTAACTCAGCCTCCCGAGTAGCTGGAATTACAGGCATCCACCACCACACCCAGCTAATTTTTGTATTTTACAAATGGGGTTTGGCCATGTTGGCCAGGCTGTTCTCGAACCCCTGACCTCGGGTGATCTGCCCGCCTCGACCTCCCAAAGTGCTGGAATTACAGGCATGAGCCACTGCGCCCGGCCTAGAAGAGCCTTATAAAGGAGATTCTCTAGAGAACATGTTCTATCATATCATGACACATGCCTTCTGCAAACATTGCCAGCATTACCTGCACTAACCACTAATTCCTCTACAGCCCTTCCTTAAACTCCCCAAACACCCCTATCTGTTCCTCAGCTGGGATCCACTGTGCACTGCCTCATGGCATCTCTTGCATTGTGACGTCTATATTGTAATTACACTTTTTTCAGATGCCTTGTTTCCTCAACTAGTTTGTACCATTTCGTCTGCTCGCCTTCACTGGCGGCTCCCCAGTGACTTGGCCCATGTGCATAGGAGTGGGAGGAGGCAGAGAATAAGGAAGGTTACTGCCACTGCCGGTGGAGGAGAGGCCATCAGCTGAGGCTTGAAAGCCCAGAGTCAGTTCCTCAACCCTGGGTTTAGGACTTGCATCAGGAGGGTCCTCACATCTGCCCCAGGCTACAGGCTTTGTCATTTGGTTGCTACTTCAGCCTGACCATCATGCCCATTTTAACCTGGTTTAGTCTCTCAGCCATTGATGAAGGGAGTGAGTCCACAGCGTGGTCTGACAGGGGCCATGTCTAGGGGGAGATACTACTCCATAAAGTGGAATATGCCCATTCTGAGCCTTCCCAGGAAGCTGGGGCTTCTCCTCTGCCTTAGGCTGAAATCCAAGGGGTTCTGGCTAGAATCACATTCCTGATTCCCACTTCCTTCAAACATTTTCTCAGAAGCAGATATGGCTTTCCGCAGACCTGGCTCTCTGGGGTTAGCCAAGGGCCCCGACTGGGCTCTATCAACTGCTCCTGTGCCCCAGGAGCTTCACTGATCATTAATTTCCCCACAGCTCTTCTCTTCCCTAAACTCCCAAAGTACCCCTGTCTGTTCCTCAGCTGGGATCCACTGGGCACTGCCTCATGGCATTGCTAGAGTCATTCTATCCATATTGTACTTATGCTTGTTGCAAATGCCTTGTTGTTTTCTCAACTAATTTGTACCAAGCAGGGAAGGAAGGAGCAACCTGGTTAGATCCACAGAAAAGAACTTCAATCCCAGGATACCTGCCCTGGGCTGGCACTCATTCCCAGTCAGTCAGCACCCCACTAGGCATGGTGACTCTGACATATGCCAGACTAGACACATGCTGCAAAACTTTAGCACCCCCACAGGCAGAAATATGTTCCAGAATTCTCCCTTGAGTACCTATTCAGGGTGACTGTCTCCACTCATAGCAAAATAAATGAATGCATTCAAGGTCTTTGATCTCTCACAAAAGCAAATTGTCCCTGGGTATCAGGGATGGGAGCAGAGGGTCTACCTCTGTTCCCATCGCTCTCAGATTGCAATGTCGACTGATGTAGAAAACTGAAGTGTGGGTATGGGCATGTGTGGGCTTCATTTGAGCCATGGCATTTCCATGAGCAGTTCCAGGGAGTGACAGAAACGTTCTTTCCCGGCACCAAAGGTGTGCTCTGGTTTACTGACCATTTCCAGCAAGTACCAGCCTCCCTTTGGGTGCCACTTACCCTTCAATATGGTTGGTATTACAGGGTCCATAAGTACATTCTGCTCCCTCTCCCCTGGTCACAGGCGTGGCTGGCTGCTGCCGTCTGTATTTTCAGCTGCAAAACTGCCGCATTGCCTTTTGTATTGATCTTCCAGAGATCAGTCTGTTTCCTAACGCGCCAAAACTTACAGAGGCCGGATGCCTTTTCTCTTATACATCTGGCTTTGCTGGAAGTTTTGAAAATGGAATGGGAAGTCTCTCACATTCACGGGTCCAGCCAAGAGATCAGCATGTGGCCCAGTCTTCATCTGCTGCAGCTGAGATGTGACGGGGCCTCTTCTCCCAGATAGTCGAGCGCTCAGCTGCAAGAACCCAAGAGCCCAGACGTGTGTCTGTATGTAATTGATGACATAATAAAAGCTGTTCCGGCTGCAGGGGGAAACGTGATATAACATCAATCACCCTGCCAGAGAGAAAATGAAATTGAGATCCAAAATTTGAAAATGATGACTTCACTTTTGTTGGTTAAACTCATCATCAGGTAAGGGATCCTTCCCATATCCCAAACCCTCTGAATGAGAAGGGGGAGAGCATTCTATTCTATCCAGGGACCTTGGACACTAGAGAAGAGGGAAGGAAATCGCAGTTGATGGGGTACCCAGTGGTGCCAGACACATTGCTGGTGAGTCCCGACTTAATAATCCCAGCAAGCCAATAGTACAGACCTCGTTTGACAAACTGAGAGACCGAGTATCTTCATCTGCCAGGGTGGCTATAACAGAATGCCATAGACTGGGTGGCTTATTAACAACAGGAATTTATTTCTTGCCGTTCTGGAGGCTGGAATTCTGAGATCAGGGTGCCAGTATGGTGGGTTCTGGTGAGAACCTTTTCCTGGTCGATAGACAGCTGTCTTCTTGCTGTATCCTCACACGGCAGAAGGGGCCAGGGAGTTCTCTGGGGCCCCTTTTATAAGGGCACTAAGCCCATTCATGAAGGCCCCACCCTCATGACCTAATCACCTCCCCCAGGTTCCACCTTGAAATACCATCATACTGCGGGATACGATTCAACACATGAATTCTGAGGAAACACAAACATTCAATTTACAGCACTGAGACTCGGAGAATTCAAGTTGTGTGGAGACACACAAGAAACATGTGATGCATATGTAATTCTAATCTGAATCTTTTAAATCCAGGGCCCCTTTCCAACACAACAAGGTCGAAATAAGATAGGGAGGACTGGGGCTCCAAACTGCAGAGAAAAGAGGCTTTGGGGAGGTCCCAGTGAGAACACAGACGTGCTGAGAGGGAAGCGGAGGCAGAATCAGTGGAGCCTGCATGGTCTGACAGGCAGGCAGGTGCTGTGGCATCAGACTGGAAAGCAGCATCTTACGCTTTTTGAGTGAATCATGTAACCGCATCACAAAATGTGAATGCATTCTTTCTGATAGGACAACACGCATATTATGACAGCCAGAGATGGTCTTATCTATCTCCTTTTTCCTCCCACGGTGTAATCTAAGCAAGGCTTTGCACATAGTAGGTGCTCAGCAAATGTTTGTGCATGTCTTTATTGGGTCTAGGATAACCATCACCCTTTCCTTTGCTTTCAATACTATTTCACCTTCTTCATTTCCATGTGTTTACTGAGATAAAGTTGTATCCAAATGCACAGCTCATTTTATACTAAAAGCACCTAGGCAGACGATGTCACTGGCAAAAGTCTAAATCCCTTCTTTGAGTGTGCTGCTTCTAAGAAGTGTCTCTAGGGTGCTTCCAGAAAGGACTCAAAAGCCATCCAAACTGTGTGGGTCGCACAATCAAAGAGTGTTCGTTCTTTCACTGACCTTTTCCCCTTGCAAATACCTTAGACTGTGTTTACCACCTGCAAGATGGATTGCTGAGCCTGAGGAATGAGTTGGCAAATACCACCAACTGGTTTTGAACAACTGTTTTGCACAAAGTGTGAGAGAAGTTTCCCTTTTTTGAAAGGCTGAAGGCAGGAGACATTCCCCTGAGATCAGGGCTTGGGTCCCTGCAAGATTGCCATGGGCCATTGCCCTGCGGCTCTCAGAGAGGCTGAGTCCTGCCTGACCCTGGCCTTCCTAGAGGACTGTGACCCTGGCCAGACACCAAGCAACAACACCAGCCTTCCCTGAGAGTGGTGAGACTAAAAGGGCCAGGCAGATAAGGCAACAGGGAAGGGCAGGTCTTAGCATCAGAGGTGGGAGCAAAGGAGCCCAAGTGTGGCAAAGATGAAGAGCAATCGGTTCCTAGGATACAACTCCAGCAGTGTCATCCCACAGGTTCCCAGGCATTCAAAAGAGAAGTTTCCAATTTGAACAAAGTATTTTCCTATTATTCAACAAACCCAGGTATTCGTGTGTAGATCAACCCTAAGCACCTGTGCATTTCCAGTCTTAGTATCTGCTGGAAGGGATGGCAGACCTTGCCCTGCTCTTTGCTAGGGGGGGTTTTCAGCGGGCCCTTTCTCAGAAGCTGTGAGACAGGGAAGGCAGGAAGCCCAGGAGGAGGAGTGAATGGAGCCCTAATAAAGGCAGATTGGAGAAAAGAGAAGTTTCGCTGCTACAATATACTGTGCTTTCTGCGTAGGGTGAAGAAACAGGAACTGTGGTGAGCAGGCTGGCAGCAGAGCCTTCATTAAAGCACTCAGCCACTGAGTGTCTTCCAAGCCTCAGGCCTGTGTGAGATGCTATGAGGGAGACCACAAGTGTAAGATGGGACTGTTTCAGCCTCTAAAGAGGGGCACCAAAATGCTAACAATGATTGTATTTGGATAGAAGAATTCTAGATGATTTCTTCTTTCTTTTTTTCTATTTTTGGTTTATCCTCATTTTCAAAATGTTCTATAATAACTATAAATGATCTATATTACTAAAAGTTACTTAAACTATTATTTTGTAACTATTTTCAAATTGAAAATCTTTTGTTTGCTTGTTTCAGATATGATGCCTGTAATTCCGGTGCTTTGGGAGGCCGAGCAGGGAGGATCATTTGAAGCTAGGAGTTTGAGACCAGCCTGGGCACATAGTAAGACCCCATTCTCTACAAAATTTTTTAAAACTTAGCTTGGCATGGTGGCACACACCTGTAGTCCCAGCTACTTGGGAGGTTGAGGCAAGAGGATTGCTTAAGCCTAGGAGGTCTAGGCTGCAGTGGGCTATGATCATGCCACTGCACCCCAGCCAGGGCAACACAGCCAGATTCTGTCTCTTGAAAAAAAAAAAAAATCCCTGCCCAGAGGAGCATAGTTGGAAACTGTTGAGGAAGACAGCACTGCCATTTAGACAACAAGAGTAAGCCATGTGAGTCCATGTGGCCACATTCCAAGGTGTGTGGCACACAGCCTGCATTTCAGGAGTTCAGAGAAGACGGGGCAAAGGATGGTCATAGTATGGTTATCTGAGAAGAGTTCCCAGAACAGAATGCCTCCTATGGGTCACTCCCTTTCGCAATCACCAATGTCCTTTTTTCCAACGCCTGGGTTAGTGTATAAACCACAGTAGATATTTGATAAAGTCCTGTCCCGTTGGAATGGAATTTGACCAGATGACACAGAGGAAAGGTGAACCCTGCAAGCAGAGGCAGGAATGGAGCACAGGGTCAGGGGCACATTGTACACATCCCTTTGGTCATTGAGTACGGCCACTCCTCTCCCAGCATGGGAGGAAGGATCATAATGGCTCAAGCTTTACAGCCATCTTCAAACTGGGCCACATCAACCTCTGGGGTTTAAGAAACTTCCCAAGAGGCACATGGGCACTACAGATTTGAGGGAATCAATTTCCAGATTCCTTTTTTTTTTTAGGCGGAGTCTCACACTATCACCCCAGCTGGTGTGCAGTGGTACGATCTCGGCACGCTGCAACCTCCGCCTCCTGGATTCAAGAGATTCTCCTGCCTCAGCCTCCTTAGTAGCTGGGACTACAAGTGCCCACAACCATGCCTGGCTAAGTTTTTTGTATTTTTAGTAGAGACGGGGTTTCACTACGTTGGCCAGGCTGTTCTCAAACTCCTGACCTCATGATCTGCCAGCCTTGGCCTCTCAAAGTGCTGGGATTACAGGCGTGAGCCACCACGGATGGCAGGTTCCAGGTTCTTAATCTTGGAATGTCCTGCTTTCTGAGATATTTGCAGCAAAACATTTGTGATGGAAACATTATGAAAATACCTCCCCTTCACAGTCTTCTCCCACTTTACAAGGGAAAGTCAGACCCTTCCCCCATCCCAACTACTGCTATAGTGCTAACCTCTAGCGCATTGACCCCAGTGTGTTAACTGGGTGATTTAGTGGCTTAACACAACCCATGTTTACTGTCTCATGGTTTCTGTTGGTCAGAGGTCCAGGCCTAGCTTAGCTGAGTCCTCTGCTTCAGGACCTCATAAGAGGCTGCATTCAAGGTATCTGCCAGGCTTGGGTCTCATCTGAGGCTCCACTGGGGAACGATCTACTTCCAAGCTCATGTGGTTTGGGCAGGATTCACTTCCTGGCAGGCTGTTGGACTGAGAGTCCCAGCTCCCTGCTGGCTGTTGCTGGAGGCTGCCCTGAGTTCCTGCCACAAGGGCTCTACCACATGGAGGCTTACATCACCAAAGCCAACAAGGGGGAGAGTCGAGAGAGCCTGCAAGAAAGATAGAAAGTACCATCTCCTGTTGCATAATCACAGACATAACATTCATCACACACCCTTGATGTATTCTGATTTCCCCGTTTATTTATGTATGTATTTATTTATTTTTAAGATACATAACAGATGTACATATTTTGGGGTAAATGTGATATTTTGATACATTCCTATAATGTGTAATGGTCAAATCAGAGTAATTGGGATATCCATCATCTTAAACATTTATCTTTTCTTTGTGCTAGGAACATTTGAATTATTTTTTTTTTAGCTATTGTGAAATATATAATAGAGTATTATTAACTATGGTCACTCTACTGATCTATCAAACACCAGCTCTTATTTCTTCTATCTAACTGTATTTTTGTACCCACTCTTGCTGTATTCTGTTAACTAGAAGCAAGTTACAGTTCCAACCACACTTTGGCAGGGGACTGTACAAGCCCACGGACACCAGGAGGCAGGAATAATTTGGGACCATCTTAGAGTCTGTCTGCCACACTGGGTTACCAAAGAAAGGGATCATTAGAAATACTGACATCAGCGAGCTGTCCTTTCGTGAAGGCACCAAGACACTCCTAGCCTTCTTATCAGGGTACATTTCCAATGAAATTTTAGTAATTACTTTAATTAAAATTTATTTAATGTATATTTTGGCTTCTTTTGAGAGCCAGTCTTGCTCTGTTGCCCAGGCTGGAGTGCAGTGGCACAACCATGGTTCGCTGCAGTCTCAACCTCCTGGCCTCGAGCAAACTTCCCGCCTCAGCCTCCCGAGTAGCTGGGACTACAGGCACAGGCATATACCACTATGCCCAACTAATTTTTAAAACAATTTTTGTAGAGATGGGGTCTCACCGTGTTGCCCAGTCTTGTCTTGAACTCCTGGGATCAAGTGATCCTCTAGCCTCAGCATCCGCAAGTGTTGGGATTACAGGTATGAGCCACTGTGCATAGCCTTTAATGTATTTTTAATCAAAATGTAGATTAATATTAAAATCATTACTAAATCCAGAAGAAATAATTTTTTTTCTTTTTTCTTTTCTTTTCTTTTTTTTTTGAGACAGAATCTCACTCTGTTGCCCAGGCTGGAGTGCAGTGGCATGATCTCGGCTCACTGCAACCTTTGCCTCCCGAGTTCAAGCAATTCTCGTGCCTCGGCCTCCCAAGTAGCTAGGACTATAGGCACATGCCGCCATGCCTGGCTAAGTATTTTTGGATTTTAGTAGAGACAGAGTTTCACTGTGTTGCCCAGGCTAGACTCGAATTCCTGAGCTCAGGCAATCCGGCCACTTTGGCCTCCCAAAGTGCTAGGATTACAGGCATAAGCCACCGCGCCTGGCTGAAATAATTTCTTAAATGTCCATATTTATTCATACTTCTGTGACAAAGAAGTGGGATGGGCAATTAATATAAATTTTAATTTATAAAATTATATTTTCTTGGAAGAAAATTCAGTGTGAAAGAGGAGTGGAAATACAATCTAAAGATATTAAATTGCCGACAGCTAAGGAAGAGAATATTAATGTTTTTTAAATAGATGGTAGTGAGAGTATCAAATCACACTTGTGTTTATATTCCATCAGATATATTTTAAAAAGTAATGAAGTCATTTTTTAAAATGCCAGTGTTTACATTTTGCTGGAAATTCTATCTTTTTTAGTTATTTAATTATTTGAAGAAAAGGATTTAAATGTCAACTTAAAAATGTGCAAGGGGGAATGTAATTTTTCAAAATACTTTTAGGGTGTAGGTCAGGGTGTTGGAAGACAGTTGCTTTACAAAATTCAAGGTCACCAAATCTGTGGTACTGAAGAACAAACTTTCATCATTGCCATGGTATCTTATAAAGAAAAATTCCAGTGGGGCGCAGTGCCTCACTCCTGTAATCTCAGCACTTTGGGAGGCCGAGGCGGGCAGATCACCTGAGGTCATGAGTTTGAGACCAGCCCGGCCAACATGGCAAAATCCCATCTCTACTAAAAATAAAAAAATTAGCTGGGCATGGTGGCGTGCACATGTAGTCCCAGCTACTAGGGAGGCTGAGGAGGAGAATTGCTTGAATCCAGGAGGCGGAGGTTGCAGTGAGTCAATGAGTCGAGACTGCATCACTGCACTCCAGCCTGGGCAACAGTGAGGGTCTATCTCAAAATAAACAAAAACAAAAACCAGTAAAAATTCCCAAGATTTTCTATGAAATGAGCATGTGTTTTTGCATGTCTTTGATCTACACACTGTGTATACTATTCCAAAACAAGATGAATCCCTCAGTTCTGCTTATGCTCCCCAACTTTTTAAAGTCTTCTTTTGCTGTTTGGGATCTGGGCCACCTGGGGTGGGAGTGGGAATGTTAATTAGTGATATCCTTTGTAGATTTGTCCCCACCCAAATCTCATGTTGAAATGTAATCCCCAATGTTGGAAGTGAGGCCTGGTGGGAGGTGGTTGGATAATGGTAGCAGATTTCTTTTCTTTCCAGCCTGTTGCCCAGGCTGGAATGCAGTGCCATGATCTGAGCTCACTGAAACCTCTGCCTCCCGGGTTCAAGCAATTCTCTTGCCTCAGCCTCCTGAGTAGCTGGGATTATAGGCATGCACCACCACGCCCAGCTAATTTTTTGTAATTTTAGTAGAAACGGAGTTTCGCCATGTTGACCAGCCTGGTCTTGAACTCCTGACCCCAAGGGATCCACCTGCCTTGACCTCCCGAAGTGCTGGGATTACAGGCATGAGCCACAACGCCCAGCCTGGGAGCACGTTTCTTATTAATGTTTTAGCACCATCCCCTTGGTGCTGTCCTCACAATAATGAGTGAATTCTCATGAGATCTGGTTGTTTAAAAGTGTGTATTGCCTCCCCTCCTCTCTCCCTTTTGCTCCTGCTTTGCCATTGACTTGCCTGCTTCCTCTCCACCTTTCACGTGATTGTAAGTTTCCTGAGGCTTCCCTAGAAGCCGAGTAGATGCCAACGCCATTCTTCCTGTCCAGCCTGCAGAATCATGAGCCTATTAAACCTCTTTTCTTTACAAATCACCCAATCTGTTATTTCTTTATAGCAATGCAAGGACTGACTAACATAGTCGGGTTCTGTGAAATTCAGCCACCTTGGATATATTTACATATCCCACTGACTATAACATATACCTCTTCATAGACAGAGACAACCAGTGTTTGTCTGTCCCCTTTAGAAGTATTAATCATAATGTTATAATGTTGACTGTCCTGAAAGGGATTGTGGCAAATTTTCTATTTGTTACCTGTTTTTTGTTTGTTTTTGCTTTTTTTTTTTCACAGATCTCACTATGTCACCCAGGCTGGAGTGTAGTGGCTATTCATAGGCATGATCATGAATACTACAGCCTTGAACTCCTGGTCTCAAGTGATCCTCCTGCCTCAGCTTCCTGAGTAGCTGGGACTACAGGCACACACTAACGAGCCTAGATTTGTTACCTGGTTTTTACTGGAAATAGGTAAGCTGGTGACACAAGCTACATGGATTGTAATATTAGATCAGGGTGGGGCTTCTATCAAACTGGAGGAGAGACAAGGAAGCCGGAGTGACAGAGGCCACCTCTCTGCAGACTGAGGCTGCCTGCTGGCCCTACAGTAGTGATGGCTGTAATTGTTCTGAGAGAGCTGCAACAGCTGGCGAGTTCCTGGACTTGTCCACACCTGTGCAGGCATGGGACACTGCTTTGGTCTAGACTGCCTTTGCATCTGCCCCTGGGCTTTTAGGCTGCAGGCCTGTGGAGTCACAACTGGCTGAACATCCTCTAAACAAAGGGCTATGGCAGGCTGATCTTGGTCCTTCCACCTCAAATGCATTGAAACTGCAGGGCTAGGAGAATCCCACACACTACTGATCTTTCAGCATTTCAACATTCTCGTCCTTTTATTTGTTTATTCAAATGTTTTTTAACTTTTTGATAGACTTTCTTGGAGCAGCTTTAGGTTCACAACAACATAATTCCCATCCTTTTCCTACACAGCCTGGCTGGCAGCCAAGCTCCTTCGTACTCATCACCTTTCAATATATTCATCTGCTAACAGGGCTCAGCGAGGGATGGCTTTAAGCCCACATGTCTAAGAGAAAGGAGGAAAAGAAGAGGAAATTAAACCCTATGACAAGCAGGACAAATGCTGAAGAAATTGCACAGTGGATAAAACCTAAAAGAATAGAGTTCCCTGCTCTAGAAAACAAACAAAATCATGGAACATTGGGTTACTTATCCCTACGATGGGAGTCATGATCCTACTTAACCCTCAGGCATGGAAACCATAACAATTGCATAGCCTGGCGATGAATTAGAAAGCATTTGGGGAGGTGCCAAGATTTTAGATATAGTATTAAGAAGTAGTGAATTTTTTTGATTTTTTACTTTTGTGGGTACACAATAGGTTTATATATTTATGAGGTACCTGAGCTGTTTGGATACAGGCATGCAATGTGAAATAAGCACAACATGGAGAATGCGGTACCCATCCCCTCAAGCATCTATCCTTCGAGTTGCAAATGAAATATTACCATTAAAATCAACCATACACCTAGCTTAAAAAAATCCTAGGCTATCATGACTCTGTCTAACCTTAAAAGTAGGTAACACACATGTACCCCAGAAACATGTCAAATATTCTATATCAATAAAAGAAAAAAGGGGAAACAAAAAGTGAGGAACAGCCCCTTTTGAGTTCACAGATTATTCTCCCACTCCCACCTGTTCCAACGCCATCATTATAGCTCTGTATCTGCAAGAATAATACTGTGCTTAATTCCTCTCTCCCCCACTCAGCCTCCCAAGAAAGTGTGCGTGTGTGTGTGTGTGTGTATGTATGCAAAGTACCGCCTCCTACTCAGATAAACCTAACTATTGGTTCTGTCTAGACATGTCCTGACATCTATAAAGGCCTGTGGGAAGAGGCGAACATTCCTGGCCACCACCTCTTCCCTGAAGTTCTGCATAGGCTGTGGAACCCCCTTCCCTGTCCTTTCTCTCATGGGTTTGGGAAGACAGCTCGGACACTACAGAGCTTCCCCAAAGAAGGCTCACAGAGCTGTGTGGGCCTCTGTTGGGAAAGAACACATTCCATCATTTGGATAGAGGCATTTTTCATCCAGCCGTGTGCTGCTGTGGGTTATGGGAGCATGCACCAACTGTACTATAGACAAGACCCACATAGCCAGGAGAATCCAACATCAAACCCTAAACAGGGATCTTGGTTTGGCTTAGATGCTTCTCATAATGGCTTGGTGGGGTTTCAGGGTGCCGTTACAGGGATTTCTCAAGAAATCAAAACCGACCGGGCATGGTGGCTCATGCCTGTAATCCCAGCACTTTGGGGAGGCCAAGGTAGGCAGATTGCTTGAAGTCAGGAGTTCGAGACCAGCCTGGCCAACATGGTGAAACCCCGTCTCTACTAAAAATACAAAAATTAGCCGGGTGTGGTGGCAGGCGCCTGTAATCCCAGCTACTTGGGAGGTTCAGGCAGGAGAATCACTTGAACCTGGGAGGTGGAGGTTTCAGTGAGCCGAGAACGCCCCACTACACTGCAGCCTGGGCGACAGAGCAAGACTCCGTCTCAAAAAACAAAGGAAACTACGCATCATGTTGAATGCATCATATCTAGCACAAGTGTTCTAAACTGGACATAAACCTCATGGCTTGGCCAAGCTTTTCTGAACAAACCACAATGATTCATGAAAAAAAATTGTACACTTTTGAGTGGGGCAAAGACTTCATGCTACAGTTTGTAATAAAGGTCAAAGGTCGGGAATTGATTTTGATGAAATCATTTGAGATGCTTTTGTTATGTTTAAACTTAGAGATGGTAAAGTTTTCAGATTTCAAAATGAAAACTTTGCCGAGCAACGGGGTTTATTATGTATCATTTAGAAACTAGTCTTCGTTCCCTGAAGCATCTTCAGCACGGCTACTGCTTGAAAATACTCTGGAAAACCACAGGGAACATTTTCCCAGTGAATCATAATCTGTCTGGCAAGTTAGAGAAATCAATCAAGTAAGCCTCAATTTTTTTTCCTGGACCATCTGGACAATTCAGATAACAATATATTGTGGTCACAGCCCACATTTTTTTAGACCTAAAGTTGAATTTGTTATTTGAATTTGTTATGAGACAGGAAGCGAAATGTCTGCAAAGATAAATGAAAAGGGGGAATGATTTTAGCAAACAGGCCTTGGATATATTTTCTAAGTGATTTTTCCAAGATTCACTGGTCCCAGGATTTGGTCCCATGGCCAGATCCTCCTAAATGAAAAATGTTCAAATTACTGTGCCGAAGAGTGCCTGGATTCTTTCTACGAGTGCCAGAGAAAAAAGTGAATTAGCCCAGGAGTACCTCTCAGACTGAAAATCAAAACAGCCGAGGGCAAAGAACTGGAAATAGACACTGAAGTTCAGGCTCCTTCTTGAAGCCATATTGTGGCCTGTGAAATACACATGGCTCACACCTCATCAAAGCCAGTGAAACAGTAGCTGTCATGCAAGCTAAATCTTGTTTTCACAGAGCCTGCCTGTGGCTGGTTTCATTTGGCTCAGCCCAAGATACCTGAACACCTGGTTCTATGCTTAGATTTTCCTATGTATGGAAAGCAATTATCTTTCGACTGGAGAGAAAACTGTACAGAAAACCCAACCACGATCATCTGGGGGAGCAGCCAGGTGCACGTTCGCCATTACACTGTGAAGGAACAAATTGTTAAGTAGGTACACAATTTGATCGTAATTTCAGCACAGGCCTATACATGTTTCTAACGTTTTAAAAAATATCTCTGTTCATAACAAGAGACACTAAAGATTAGTGATTTTTCCCCCAGTGCATAATCAGGTCTATTTTGTTACAACAGTGCCTCCTGGCCAGGGCCAGGGACACTCAAAGAAGGGTCTTGGGCAGATAGGAAAGATTTCCCTGCAGGAGGTTTTCTGAGGGACCTAACAATTTGTAGGTCTTTCAAATGTAATTTGAAATGGTTACAAAGCTACTTCCAATGATGTAAGAGAAGGTATGTTTTACAGTAAGTATTAAAAGAAGACAAGTAGTGCTAAGGAGAGATGGATTGGCTAAGATAAAGATTAACACACAAATTGCACCTACTCATTCCTATATAATTCGTTAGGGAGAGGTACAAATTAGGCTCTGAAATTTCCAGCAGCTGGCCAGGCATGGTGACTCATACGTATAATCCCAGTACTTTGAAAGGCCAAGGTAGGAGGAACGCCTGAGGCAGGAGTTCAAGATCAGCCTGGGCAACATAGGGAGACCCTGTCTCTACAAAAAATTTTTAAAAATTAGCCTGATGTGGTAGTACATACCTGTAGTCCCAGCGACTATGGAGGCTGAGGCAGGAGGATTGCTCGAGCTCAGGAGTTCAAAACCTGCCTGGGCAACATAGCAAGGCCCCATCTCTACACAAAATAATTGTTTTTAATTAGCCAGGCATGGTGGCACACATCCGTAGTCTCAGCTATGCCGTAGGCTAAGATGGGAAGATGGCTTGAACCCAGGAGTTTGAGGCTGCAGTGAGCTATGATTGCACCACTGCACTGCAGCCTGGCAAGGACCCAGTCTCAAAAATAAAATAAAATAAATTTTAGAATAAATTTTCTAGCAGCCAGCCAAAGAAGAGAGTGCCATCAGTTGCATTGAGCCACCCTGTCCACAAGGTGAATCATCAGCTCAGGATAAGCACAACTACTTGGGCAGGTTGGCAGGCACACCATTGCCGGGGATTAGAGAGTTGGGGGACCGGTTGTCCTCTTTTGTCTAGGACTGAGGAATTTCCTTTGATACGATTCTTTTAGTGCTAAAGGCAGTAAAGTCTTGGGACAACCAGGATGAACTGGTCACCCTACCTGGGAATGTTTGCCAGTCAGCCCATCCTGGCCTGGACCCGCCACCTCCACCCAGCAGGCAGACAGCTGTCTGACGTCTCATGCATATCCCGAGACTCGCAGCTGCAGGTGGGTGGCAGGTTCCACAGACGCTGACCTTGGGGTTCTGACAAGCTGTTGGCTCAGTGTTTGTAGAAGATAGTCAAAGCCACGAGGTGCAGAGAACTGAAAGGACATTCCCGGGGAAGGGGAAAGCTTTCCCATGCAAATCCCAGCAGAAGCTGTGGCTTTGATTTTCCTCAGTCTGCAGCTGCATGGAGAAGAATCTGGGAGGGAAAACTGCCCATACAGAGCATTATGAAATACCAGCTCAAGTCACCAGCCTCCAACAGGCTCGGTGAATCATACTGACTGCCTCCTGGACACATATGAGGCTGCTCCCCTCAGCAGGGCAGCCTGCACTACAAACCAGCCCTGCTCCTATCCCTGGCTAGCTTGCCTTGCTCACCCTACCTTTGACCTTCCCGGTTCATTCACGAGAAAAATCCTGAGACTGGCAAGAGCCAGGAATTGTGGAAGCTCAGACTAAATAAGATGGCTTTCATGGTGGCCTTTTACGTAGCGTGGCAGTCAAAGACTGTGCTTCCCCCAACACAAGACACTCTCCCCTGCTTTCATAACTGGCACTGTAACATAGATATCCTGTGCTGGAACATTCTGTCCTGTGCCAGCAGAGACCTGGATCTCAGCAGAGTGCATAAACAAGGGGACTTTTGCTACACTATTCTAGGAATATGACATAATGCTACCCTGTCCCTCCAGAGTCACCTTCTTGGGAGGCTGACAGTCTCAGGGAAGAGAGTGTTGCCTCCTGGTAGACCCTGAATAGGTGCCATTACTCTTCCTCACATTACAGTGACAATGAGGCAGAAGAATCAGGCTCTACCTTGACTTGTATATCTTTTCTTGCAAAGATCCCACTGATTTTCTGGACATCTTTAGAGAAGGTGAAAGACCTTATAGGACTACATTGTTTGTGGGTATCTGAGACCAAGATCAATTGGGGCAAACTTGTTTTTAAATTTTGTTCTTTTGTTTAAAAAACACAAGACAATTTTGTTCTTATATGTCTTGTGTTTCTGTATGTAAGCTTTTTAAAAACTAAAATTTCAACTTACATCTTTCTTGAATTAAACCACTTGCCAAATTCAACAAAGATTTCTTTTGGAAGATATCTTGAAATGGTTGATTGTGTCCCAATCAACATTTCCAAGAATTTCTAAATAAGTGCCCTAATCTGAATATTTTTTACAATGTGCCCTGGATATGGAAGATAGAGGAACAGTCTCCACCCTTGAGAAACTCACAATTTATTAAGAGAAAAAAATAGTCCAGCCACAGCGGCTTGCGCCTGTAATCCTAGCACTTTGGGAGGCTGAGGCGGATCAACTGAGGTCAGGGGTTTGAGACCAGCCTGGCCAACATGGTGAAACCCTGTCTCCACTAAAAATATAAAATTAGCCAGGCGTGGGGGCACGCACCTGTAGTCCCAGCTACTCGGGAGGCTGAGACAGCAGAATCACTTGAACCCAGGAGGTGGAGGTTGCAATGAGCTGAGATCGTGCCACTGCACTCCAGCCTGGGTGACAGAGTGAAACTCAGTCTCAAAAGAAAGAAAGAAAGAGAGAGAGAGAGGGAGAGGGAGGGAGGGAAGGAGGGAGGGAGGAAGGAAGGAAGGAAGGAAGGGAGGAAGGAAGGTGATCACAATCATTGCCAGATCTTACAGGGCCTTGTGTGCCTAGGTGAGGAATTTAGGCTTTATCTTGTGGGCATTGGGGATTTATTGTAAAGGACATTATACAGGAAGGTAGCATGATTGAATTTGCATTCTGTGTAAAGAGAGGGTTGGCCCGAGAAGAGTTGAGGACAACTAAACCAGCTGAGAGCCTTCAGCAACGGTCCAGGTGAGAGAGGAGGAGGGCTGGTACTAATGGGTAGGTGGAGAGAAGGCAGAAAAATCACATGATATTTAGGAAATAAAACGAACAGGATGTCACGGAGTATTGGTTATGAGAGGTGAGGAGGAGGGGATGTCTGGAAAAACAGTCCTCTCACAGAAGGTGGCATCTCCTGGAAGCATGAATCCAGGAATGATTTTTTTCGTTGTTTGCATAGGACTAAGACTAAAACCCATGTGTGTTTCTGGGGAATGGGGGGTGTCCCGTTGTGGCTCAAGGCTGGAGAGGTGGGTAGGGAAGAGGCTGGTGAGGTAGGTAGGGGCTGCATTGTGGAGCACAGCGGTTCCATGTTCAAGTTCAAATATTGCTGGTGGTTCTTTCATGCACATGGGATTGAGGAAGTGGCCCAGTCAGGGTTCTGAACACACTGATGTTAAAACCAAAACCCAGGAAAATGTGGGGCCTCCTCCATACCTAGTTTTAACCAGGAGAGGTGCCAGGGAAGCATGATACCCTAGAGTCACTACAGAAAATTCTATGGGCTCCTTTCTGAGGACTGCCTGCCTACTCAGGATACAAAACTAGAAGGTCAGACCTAGCAAGACAAGAGGTGGAAGGGGCACAGAGAAACGTGCTAGTCGCTGGTGTGGATCACGAATGCTCTGCGGCCAACTTAATCTGAACCCAAGGAGGGTGGTGAGCTCCTCAATATTCCTACAGAAATATTCTTACCAGAAAATTCATTTTATGGCAGTAGTTCAGAACTTACCTAGTACACAGCTTGGGCAGGCTGGCAGAAAGGGAATCTCCAACCACGTCCATTATCTGCACATGGGCTGAGGTTCAGCAATCTTTCCTTCTGCACCTCTTTTTACTACTTTCCTTTTGCTCAATTTACCATTATGGCAGGTGCTCTCTTCACCTAGTTCCACCCATGAATTACTAGATCAACCATAATCTCCCTTTTCCCAGGAAAACACAAATAAAGCTCATACTCCATGAACCACACAGACTGGAAAGCAGCCCTCCAGGGCATGCGCCGACATCTGCCCAGGTGAGTTATTCAGGTACCTGAGTTAGGGGTGTTTACCTCCAGATCTGTGTCCATCAGTTACACTTATGATAACAATTATGTAATTTAGTGAATAACCTATAAGCTGATGAAATGCGAGTACAGAAAAGAGCAGTTTCTGTGATAACAAGATTGAATGTCTTGGAAAACTTAACAGTAAGTCAATCAAAGAACAGCCCGCTATTGAGCTGTTGAGTTACAGATTGATGAGAGAACTGAAAAATATGAAGGGAAGCAGCTAACGCTCCAGAAGGATGCTGCACTCCGTTACTTCCCATTTTCCATATTTGAAAGTCATTCCTCCACGTTTGAGAAATTCACATTATGGGTTGAGGATTCTTCACTGTGGTTTACACCAAAAAGCTAGAGAATCAGTTCTGTTAGAGGACCCAGACTTCGAGAGAAGACTTTGGCCTTGCCCCATGCCTGCCAGATGAAGGTGCCATTGCATTGAGTTAAAGTAAAATAGTTAATGAATATATATTTAGCCATTATTTTATTTTTGATGATGATAATTTCCTTTTATATATTATTTATTATTATTATTATTACTTTGAGATGGAGTCTTGCTCTATCACCCAGGCTGGAGTGCAGTGGTGCTATCTCGGCTCACTGCAACCTCTGTCTACCGAGTTCAAGCAATTCTCCCACCTCAGCCTCCAGGTAGCTGGGATGACAGGCATCCACCACCATGCCTGGCTACTTTTTGTATTTTTAGTGGAGATGAGGTTTCACCATGTTGGCCAGGCTGGTCTCAAACTCTTGACCTCAGGCAATCAACCCGCCTTGCCCTCCCAAAGTGTTAGGATTACAGGTGTGAGGCACTGCACTTGGCCTATTATTATTATTATTATTATTTGAGATGGAGCCTCACTCTGTTGCCTAAGCTAGAGTGCAATGGTGCAATCTCGGCTCACTGCAACCTCCACCTCCTTGATTCAAGCGATTCTTCTGCCTCCCAAGTAGTTGGGACTACAAACATGCACCACCATGCCTGGCTAATTTTTTTTTGCATTTTTAGTAGAGGAGGGGTTTCCCCGTGTTGGTCAGGCTGGTTTCGAACTTCTGACCTCAAATGATCCTCCTGCCTGAGCCTCCTAAAATGCTGGGATTACAGGTGTGAGCCACTAGGCCCAGCAATAATTTTATTGTTAACAATTCCCTACTTAATCTCTTGATTAAAGGGAAACCCTGAGGTCTTGCTCTTCATTCCAACTTTCATCCCTGTCTTTCTTCTTCTGATCTTGAACTCTGATTCAATTCCCCCCCACCAAGTGTGGCTGACCCTTCCTTGTCTTCCCAGAAACATCGGTGACCTTTCGGTTCTCTCTCCTTAGATACTAGCTGTCTAGGACCCATCAGGATCCAGATTTGGGATCTAAAACTTATGCAATTTGGGAAATTCTTCAAGAAATATAATCCATTAGATAAGAGTTAAGTGTGAAAGCAAGATTTATTAGAATGATTTTTGAAAGCCAAATTATAAGTTTTTAAATGCTGACAAATACATAGACATAGACATAGACAATTTCAGAAGAAAAAAAATGCAATGCTTTTTATTAATTAGGTGCCTGACATGACCTTGTAGTACTTTTTTCCAAATTTTTTTTGCAACATTTTCTTGGCCTGTCTATAATGCACTTTTATAATATCTTTCTATAGAAAAAAAAGGAAAAATAATTTAATATTGTCTCTGATATGGTTGATCTTTATTTTTATTCTTGAATCTTATTATTGATTGTTTATAAAAGTTTCTTTTAGCCTCATGACTCTTCGTTGGTAATGGCAAGTAAGTTGTTGGAATTCTTGCCAAATTTTAGGAAATCTGTATGTTTCTTTCATATAAGAGCTATAGGATTTGGGGCATTCAAGATTTTTTCACGATAACTAACCATAAAAACTGAAAAATTAATGTCACTTCTTAATCAGTTTGTCTTTGATATCATTTTTTAGAGATATATTTATGAATTGTATGTTATCTCCATTAATGTCTGTATTTCAGGTCAAATCAGCAAGGAATTAGTGCAGATATGATTGGGCATGGTCATTTTAGTTGAAGGAAGACCATGAAGGAAAACACTCTCCAGCACAGGCAATGGTCTCAGAGCAATGGACAGCAATGGACAGAGAGCAATGGACAAATAGACACCAGTGGGTAAAAAGACCAGAGTCCATTAGGGAGATGCAAAAGGATGTCAAATGCTGGCAAGTGGCTGAGGATGGAACATCCTGTCCTTGATTTTGGGAGTCAAAGACCTGGTGAGGGGTCACTAAGCAGTAAAAGGCAATAGAAAATCGTTTTTAGATCAGCACCATCAGAGTCAGACAAACCTCAACCCTACTTCTGCCTGTGAATTTCTGCTAGCAATAGGTTAACTATTTCCATACATGTCTGCAAATCACCTACACGTATCCCCCAAAGTCTACCCTAAATGTACACCCAACTCAATGACCCTTAGCCAGACCCCCTAAATGCCATGGCCACTCCAGTGCCACCTGACCAGAAGGGAAGTGAGACAGAGAGATGTCTGAGTGGAAAGAAGCAGCACCTTAACTGCTAAAATACCCAACCTTTGCAAAGTTTACATAAGCAAATGACCATGGGAACACATTGCTATGGCTCCTGCAGCCCTCTGCACATGGAAAAGGTGACAGCTATAGCCTGCAGCCTCCTGGCAGTAAGAACTGGAAAGAAGTCCCTAGACCCCAGGTCTTTAGGAGAAAGGAGACCTAAGTGCTTCTCAGGCTAACTCTAGGTAGCTTGGGGAAGGAGAAGACAACCACCAACTGGTGAAAGTGAAAGGAAAAGATGGGGCTCCTGTGGAAATGAATCTATTAAATGCAACAAGCATGCATTGAGCAGCCTGATGTGCACATGCTGGACTCAAGCTTAAAAGGCGAAAGGTAGTCCCTGCATTATAGTGACTGAATCTAGAGCTTGCAAACTCACACCCCACTGGAAGGCTGGAAAAAAACAGGACAAGTTAAAGAGGCAGGGACAATGGCAAGTGCTTTGGTGTCTGGCTCTTGTCAAGTGTTGCTAAGTGATGGGGCTGGCATCGTGGGCAAGCTACCAGTACAGTTGCACAGGGCTCTGGGCTCAGAAGGGTCCCTCAGTTGGGTTTTACTGCTCTTAATTTAATTTATTTTATTATTAAATTTTATCTTTCAGTTTGTGTTTTGTAAGTGAGGTCTGTTGAGACAATAGAGCATGCATGGGGACTTGGAACCTCAGCTCATCCATGACTGCCTTTCATCACCTCCCCAGTTCTTGGCCTCCTTCTTGCCACCCTCTGACTTCTCAGGCCCCATCTGGCCTTTCTTTTCCTGCTTCTGCCCAGGAACAAGAACTGTTGCCCTTCCCCCGGGTGTCAATTAAGTCACATCACCAGGATGGGCAATAAGGGAGAACCAATGTTCTTCCATCCCTCTCTGCCTTCAGCGGGGGATCCAGGAGTGGGCGCCAGGAGGGTTGGGGTCTCAGAGCAGGGCAAGACAGTGACCATCCCCACCCTGATCTGCATGACTCAGAGCAGGTGAGCCTCTCATTCACCCTCAATCCAGCTACTGAGTGTGATTCAGTGTGGAGGTTGCCATCCCTCGGGGATTGCTGTCATCAGTGGGTTAGGCCTGCAGGATGGTGAGAATGGGGAGCAGAGTTTATGGAATGGATGGACTCCACAGCTGGTGGGCTGTGCTCACGAGTGGACAAGTTAATTGATTCCCCCCTGCACAGAGTCCCCTATACCTGTGAGGGGCTGCACCAGCCCCAGAGAAACTACACACCCAAGAGGAGCATGGCTAGCAAATAGAAAGCACCATCATAGGTCCAGAGGCTGCAGAAGAAAGGACAACGTTTTACATGTTAGTATTTTAACAGTACTTTCCCCTTGCATCTGGAATAGGGGGCCTTGGATTTTCATTGTGCACTGGACCTTGCAAATGTTGGAACCACCTCTGCTCAGTGGGTGTCTCAGTCCCATTATGCTGCTATAACAGAACATCATAAACCGGGTACCTTATTGTCTTAGTCCATTCTATGCTGCTATAACAGAATACCAGAGACTGAGTAGTTTATAATGAACAGAAATGTATTGGCTCACGGTTCTGGAGCTGGGAATCCAAGACTGAGGGTCTGGCATCTGGTGAGGGCCTTCTTGTCACATCATAACATGGTGGAAGGCATCGCCTGAGAGAAAGGCAAAAGAGAGAGCATGAGAGACAGAAAAGGAGCCAAACTTGTCATTTTATAAGAAACCCACTTGCACAGTGACAAACCCACTCCCATAATAATGGCATTAATGCATTCATTCCACCTTCATGGCTTAATCATCTCTCATCAGTCCCCATATCCCAGCACTGTTGTATTGGAGATTACATTACCAACACATGATTTTTTAGGGGACACATTCTAACCATAGCATCTATAAACAATAGAAATTTTTTTTCTCATGGTTCTGGAGGCTGGGAAGTCCAAGATGAAGGCAATGGTAGATTCGGTGTCTGGTGAGAACCCACTTCTTGGTCCAGGGACAACTGTCTTCTTCTGAACCCTCACATGGTAGAAGGGATGAAGGAGCTCTCTGGGGCCTCTGTTCCCCGCCCCCCCACGATGGAATCTTGCTCTGTAGCCCAGAGCTGGAGTGCAATGGTGCGATCTTGGCTCACTGCAACCTCCGCCTCCTGGGTTCAAGCAATTTTCCTGCCTCAGCCTCCCAAGTAGCTGGGATTACAGGCACATCCCACCATCCCTGGCTAATTTTTGTATTTTTAGAAGAGATGGGGTTTCACCATGTTGGCCAGTTTGGTCTCGAACTCCTGACCTAAGGGCAGTAATCCCACTTATTAGGGCTCCATTGTCATGACCTAATCACTTCCCAAAGATCTCACGTCATAATACCATCACCTTGAGGTTTAGAATTTCAATGGATTTTGGGGAGACACAGGCATTCAGATCACAGTAGTGGAAATGCGCATTGAGTGTTAGGTTTATGACCTACCAAACAAAAGGGGTGAAACTGAAATTCTTTGTAAATTTCCTTAATTCTAAATGTCGGCAGTGGCTTTTTTGTTTTTGTAACACTGTACAGGCTACAAATTCCAGTGACTAGGTTGCACTGATAATTTTACGATACATATGTGTCAGTCAGCTTTATCTGTTGAAAAGGTGCCTATTCGTATTTATTGTCCATTTTAATTGTTTTTGTCATTTCAACTTGTAAGTCATTTAACTATTCTATTACCAGCCCTTTATCTGTTAAATGCATTTAAAATTTTATTCTATTTATAATTTTTCTTTTGACTGTGTGCCTTATATCTCTAACAAATACAAAAACTGTCAAAAACCCTGTTAACTTTTCTGTAGTGAAACAGGTATCTTTCTTTTAAAGCCTCTGAGTTATCTGCTTTTAAAAGATCTCTACAACCCTAGGCTATAACAATGTTCTGCAGTCTGTTTTTCTAAGCTTATATTGTTTTATTTTTACATTAAAATGTTTAATATACCCTAAATTTATTTTTGCATATGATATGAAGTAATGTTAACTTTATTTTCTTTCAAAAGGAGAGTCAGTTTTTCCTATCCTATTTCTAAAATAATTCTTTTCCACTGAATTGGAGTTTTGCCTCTGTTATATATTAAATTTCCTTGTCTACTAGAATTTCTTTATGAACTCTTTTGCAGTCCACTAATTAAAACCCTAATGATTCTCATGGCTTTAACCACCCTCTCTATTAAATTGAGTATATTCGTATATATACACACACACACATATATATAGTGTGTACATACATATATATATAGTGTGTATATATAATTATTTATGTATAATACACACACACACACATACACACATCTGGAAAGAATCTCCAAATTGGCCATTCCAATGCCTTCATTTTACAAACAAGACCTGAGGCCTGGAGATGGTAGGTGATGTAGCCAGGAGGCAGAACTGAGATTCAGCCTAAAGACCTCTTCAGCAAGGCACTTGTTCTAAGACTTCAGTGTCTCTCATCAGAGAGGTATCCTTAAACACATAGAAGAGTTAAGAGCTTTCAACCTGTACTCTGCAATGACTTTTCTTGACAAGAGTATACAGAGGTACTTTTAGCTCTTTATCTCTATATTCTATTTGGACCCCAATAATTGGCAATTGATATAATTTCTCATTGTCCTGAACTGTATGTTTATGAATGCCAGTCTGGTTTAGGAAAAACAAATAGTTTTCTAACACATTGTACCCCTTCTTGTATAAATAAAATAATGTGCTAATTACTCATCATCCTAATCTGTTTATTTATATAGAATCTCTATTCTATAAATTATGGTAATAAACATATGCTATCAGGCTGGATGCGGTGGCTCACACCTATAATCCCAGCACTTTGGGAGGCCTAGGTGGGCAGATGGTCTGAGGTCAGGAGTTTGAGACCAGCCTGGTCAACATGGTGAAGCCCCATCTCTACTGAAAAAGAAAAAAAAAAAAAAATTAGCTGGGCATGGTGGCACATGCCTGTAGTCCCAGTTACTTGGGAGGCTGAGGCAGAATTGCTTGAGCCCAGGAATGGAGTTTGCAGTGAGCCAAGAGCACGCCACTGCACTGCACTCCAACCTGGCCAACAGAGCAATACTAGATCTCAAAAAAAAAAAAAAAAAAATTTATCAGTAACTATATGTAAGAGACGTAATAAAATTGTAACCTTAAAAGATTTCATGAGTCTGAGTGTTTGTATGTGCACATGCATGTACTGAATATTTTTGTGCATTTAATTTTTGTTGTCAGTTACTTGTTTTTGCTATTTCAATTTGATCTTCCTTTCAATACATGTAAGTAATAGCCCCAAACTGTAAACAATAGGAAGATGAACAAACAAGCTGAGTTCTACTCATGCAAGGGACTATCACCCAGCAATAAAAATAAAAAGAACAGTATGGATAGATCTCACGATCATTGTGCTGAGGGAAAAAATCTTTACATGATGGAGTATAAATGGTATTGTTGCATTGACCTGACATTTTAGAAGAGAAAAAAAAATAACCTATGGTAGGAAAAACTAGGAAACAGAATCTTCTAGGGGTGGACCATGATCAGGAATTGACTGAAGAAGGACACGGAGGGATCTCCTGGAGTGAAGAGAAAGTTCTCTAGGTCGATAGGGACTTAGGTTCCAAGGCTGTATGCATTTCCAAACCTCAGCTCAAGTACATGAAAGATTTGTGCATTTCTTCATACATTTTATACCAACAAAAAAATTGCTCACAAAGATTGAACTCTCATTAATAAAACACATGCTGAAGTATTTAGGGTGAAGTGCACTGATGACTGTAATTTGCTTTGGCAGTAATTTTGCAAAAAATAAGAAAGATTAGTGAGTGGATAGGGAGAGGGACAAATGAATAGATACATCATAAAGCAAGCACATTAAAATGGTAATTGGAGAATCTAGGTGGTAGGTGTCCACTATAAGATTCTGTCAACTGTTCTGTATCTATAAATATTTTCATAATAAAATGTCATGGGGTAACATGACATTTTAAAGTCGTGTTTGGCCAGGTGCAGTGGCTCACACCTGTAATCACAGCACTTTGGGAGGGTGAGGCGGGCAGATATCTTGAGGTCAGAAGTTCGAGACCAGCCTGGCCAACATGGTGAAATCCCATCTCTACTAATTTTTTGTATTAAAATACAAAAAATTATCCAGGTGTGCTGGTGGGTGCCTGTAATCCCAGCTACTGGGAGGCTGAGGCATGACAATTGCGTGAACCCGGGAGACAGAGGTTCCAGTAAGCCGAGATTGTGCCATTGCCCTCCAGCCTGGGTGACAGAGCAAGACTCTGTCTCTAAATAAATAAAGTCATGTACTCTGTGCTTAAACAGAGCAAAAGAGAAAAAGCTGTCCTCATTCTCCTTTCAGAAACTTTTACTATTTTCTCTCACATATAATTACTGACAACATATCTTTATTAACACAATTGTAGAATAGACATTCTATATGGAAACAGACTAAGATGATAAGTACTTAACAAATTATTTCTTTACATTAAAATAGGTACAATGTAGTAGAAAACAATTTGTTTTTCCTAAGCCAGCCTGGCATTTTTATTTTTATTTTTTATTTTTTTTTTTTTTATTTTTTTGAGACGGAGTCTCGCTCTGTCACCCAGGCTGGAGTGCAGTGGCCAGATCTCAGCTCACTGCAAGCTCTGCCTCCCGGGTTCATGCCATTCTCCTGCCTCAGCCTCCCGAGTAGCTGGGACTACAGGCACCTACCACCACACCCGGCTAATTTTTTGTGTTTTTAGTAGAGACGGGGTTTCACCATATTAGCCAGGATGGTCTCGATCTCCTGACCTCGTGATCTGCCCGTCTCGGCCTCCTAAAGTGCTCGGATTACAGGCTTGAGCCACCGCGCCCAGCCTTAGCCTGGCATTTTTAAACAGGCAGTTTAAGACAACGAGATGCAAAAGTATCATCAATTTCTAATTATTGGGCATTATTGAGAGGCAAGGACACAGGGCTTGGTACCCATGCTTCTTGTGAATTATGTAATGATACCCAAAAATATTTCTTCCTTTTTTTTTTTTTTTTTTGAGAAGGAGTCTTGTTTTGTCTCCCAGGCTAGAGTGCAGTCATGTGGTCTTGGCTCACCACAACCTCTGCTTCCTGGGTTGAAGTGATTCTCCTGACTTAGCCCCCTGAGTAACTGGGATTACAGGCGTGCGCCACCACACCTGGCTAATTTTTCTGTGTATTTTTAGTAGAGATGGGGTTTCTCCTGTTGGCCAGGCTGGTCTCGAACTCCCGACCTCAGATGATCCACCCACCTTAGCCTTCCAAAAGCTGGGATTACAGGATTAAGCCACCGCTCCCCACAGAACTATTTCTGTGGCAATGACAGACAAAAAGACTACCGGAAACCAAAGAGCTGGTAGGGGGAGAGGGGAGGGACAAACAACCGAAAAAAAAAAAGGCAACAAGAAAAAGTACCTCAAGCCCCACACAAGATCAGCCTTCTTATCAGTGTGGACAAGCGGTGTTAGGGAAGTTGGTGTCTGAGCCAGGATTGGAGGCTAATCTCTCTAGGAATTAAAACTTCATTAGCTTGATTTCAGCATTTCTTAGAAATAATCCACAGATTTTGAACTTTGTTTGAATATTATTTCTTCTTATCGCGAAGAAAAAAGGGGAAAAAAAGCACTGTTCGCTCACACACCAGGGTTTGGTTTATAATGAAGGTATAATACTGACTGGTGCTTGGATACTGTCACTTTTGGCCATTTGCCTCCATTTGCGCCCCATTCACAGCAGTCTCTATCCACACTCAGGGCAGAAATACTTTTTCCACCCCATCTCTATGCCACAATATTCCTCTTCCTCCCCCTTTCCTTTATTTGCTTTTTGAAGGGCTCATCAGTGAAGAAAGAAACCTCTTTCTCCTCTCTGATTCTCCTGTCTGGGATTGCCTGTCCCAGAACAGGGTGTATGTCCCAAGGGACGAGAACCTTGGGGGCCCTTGTAGAGTTCTTAGAATTCAACCTACCACAGGGAGAAATGGGCTTAGAGGATAGGAACTTCCAGGAAGATGCCAGAGCTGCCTCCAGTTAGCCTAGGCCTTGATACCTTCCCAACTTTTAGGAAAAACCACTAGAGTAGGAAGGATTTCAAAAGGGAAGGTGGGTTAAAACCAGAGTAGGGGGACAGACTCAGTGGCTCACGCTTGTAATCCCAGCACTTTGGGAGGCTGAGGCAGCCAGATCACTTGAGGTCAGGAATACGAGACCAGCCTAGCCAACATGGGGAAACCCCATCTCCACTAAAAATACAAAAACTAGCTGGGCATGGTGGCAGATACCTGTAATCCCAGCTACTCAGGAGGCTGAGGCAGGAGAATTGCTTAAACCCAGGAGGCAGAGGTTGCAGTGAGCTGAGATTGTGCCACTGCCCTCTAGCCTATGCGACAGAGAGAGACTCTGTCTCAAAACATTAACAACAACAAAAACAAATCAGAGTAGATCAGCCATGTTTCTGAGTTTCCTGAATCAGATGTTTTATTCATTTTTAAAGAAAGACAGAATATTGAAGAAGAGATTGGGAGTAGCGGTTGTTTTTGCTGCTGCTTCTCTGAATAATGAGAGTCCAGGTCTATTTCAGAGACACATGGCATTATCTCAAGCAGAGAGGAATCCAGAAGTTGGACCCGTATAGAAATCATGCCAGACAGCAGAGAAGTTGGGTTTTTACTATCTGTGATGATTAATGTTGAGTGTCAACTTGATTGGATTGAAGGACACAAAGTACTGTTCCTGGGTGTGTCTGTGAGGGTGTTGCCAAAGAAGATTAACATTTGAGTCAGTGGACTGGGAGAGGTAGACCCACCCTCAATCTAGGTGGGCACCATTTGATCGACTGCCAATGCAGCTAGGATAAAAGCAGACAGAAGAACATGGAAAGACTAGAGTGACTGAGTCTTCCGGCCTCCATGTTTCTCCCATGCTGGATGCTTCCTGCCCTCGAACATTGGACTCCAAGTTCTTCAGCTTTTGGACTCTTGGACTTAGGTCAGCAGTTTGCCAGGGACTCTTGGGCCTTTGGCTACAGACTGAAGGCTGCACTGTCAGTTTCCCTACTTTTGTGGTTTTGGGACTTGGACTGGTTCCCTTGTTCCTCAGATTGCAGACAGCCTATTGTGGAACTTCACCTTGTGATAGTGTGAGTCAATACTCCTTAATAAACTCTCCTTCGTAGATACATCTATCCTATTAGTTCTGTCCCTCTAGAGAACCATGACTAATACACTATCCAGTGTAATAAAGATTTCTCCCTCCAGGGCCAAGGTGAGGCAGGTTTGCTTGTATCCCATTATAAAAGATTGGCCTTGCCTAAGCACAGGTTCCCTCATCCATGATGCCACCCACTGAATGTGTGCCATCCATCTGGGCATCTCTGTTGTCCCTGTGAAACTTGAGGATCAAGGGGAAACCAAAAAACATGAAGCTCATACTGCTTTCTGTGCTGTGAGTAGTAAAGTTCTTTGTCTCTGATCCAGGAGTCTTGTGTCTTCTGCCAGCATTTATGAAATTGTGGTGGGCTAGCTAGTTAGCTTGTAGGTAGAGTAAAATCTCAGATCCTTTCTAGCTCGGAAACTCTCATGGAGCTATCATTCTAATGGGGGAAGAAAAAAACATGAAAACAAATAATGTAATTATAAATTGTCAAAGGTGCTGGAAACAATGATTAAATAGAGATTGTGGAACAGGGCAGAGGGTAGAGACAAGTCATGAGGGAAGACCTCTCAGAAGTGGTACCATTTAAACCAAGGAGTAGCACTATTTAAAGTGTCTGAAAGAGGAGTTTGGTTTAACCAGGCACGTGAAGATTGAAGCCTCAAAACTCTGGGCAGAGTGAATAACACACACGTCTGAGACATACACAAAGAACAGAGAAAGGTCAGTGTAAGTCTAGAGGGACCTGAGGCCTGAGATCGGTGAAAGATTCTCCCCGCAGCCTGAAAGCTTGAAAGGATGAATAACTCCTCCCTTCTCAGGCCCAGTCCCAAGGTGCAAGGCTACTTGCACCAGCAGCATGCTGTCGAGAAAGAGGCTGTCCGGGTACTACGTAGCAGTCACGTCAGACTGAGACACTTCTTGTTTACAGAAGACCATAAAACCCCGGCCCCGTCCTCATTTGGTGCTGATGCCATTTTAGGCCTCAGCCCGCCTGCACCCAGGCACTCATTAAAATAGCATGTTTTTCCACACGGCCTTGTGTTGTCTGTTGGCCCGCTCTCAGGGTTGGAACCGATACAAGAACCTTACAATGAGGTGGAAGAGAGAGGCACGGCAGGATTTTGCACAAAGTCTTGTCCGTTGTGGAATGGAGTTTGGACCTTTCCCACAACTTTCAAGGAATGAAATGAATTGACCTGGTTCACTTCCTAAGAAGGCTACTGTCTGTGTGGTGCTCCTAGAGGCATGGGAGAGGAGTGAAGACAGAGATGACCAAAGAAACACTTGGGGAAAGAATGGAAGCAGCTTGTGTTAACTTGGGAAAGGGAAACATGCCAGCATCTGAGATCTGGCCATCAGAGAGAATAACAAACACTGAGGGTAGGTCAGAAATACTGCAGGTTTTGGAGACAGATCTAATTCTTCAGAAGTTTGGGATTGTAGGAAAACATCTGTAGATGTTATAAGAATGATATTTCCCTAATGACTTATTTCAGTGATGCCATTATCTGCATTGATTTCCTTCCTTCCTTTGTTTCTTTCTCTTTCTTTCCTTCCTTCCTTCCTCCCTCCCTCCCTCCCCCTCTCTTTCTTTCTTTCTTTCTTTTTCTTTCTTTCTTTCTTTCTTCCTTTTTCTTTCTTTCCTTCTTCTTTCTTTTCTTTCTTTCCTCTTTCTTTCTCTTTCTCTCCCTCTTTCTCTCTTTCTCTCCCGTTCCCTTCCCCCCCCTCCCCTCCCTTCCTTTCCCTTTCCTTCCTTCTTTTTCAGGGTCTCACTCTGTCACCCAGACTGGCTGGACTGCAGCGGTGCAATCTTGGCTCACTGCAACTTCAGCTTCCTGGGTTCAAGCGATTTTCGTGCTTCAGCCTCCCGAGTAACTGGGATTACAGGCATGTGCCACCACACCCAGCTAATTTTTGTAGTTTCAGTAAAGACAGAGTTTCGCCGTGTTGGCCAGGCTGGTCTCAAACTCCTGACCTCAAGTGATCTACCCGCCTTGTCCTCCCAAAGTGCTGGGAATACAGGTGCAAGCCACCGTGCCTGGCCATCTGCATTGATTTTCTATTGGCAATGCTTCCAAACACTTTCCCAGGATCATCCCTCTCTTCTATGTCAATTGCTAGTGACCGCTAGAGAAAAACTTTACTAGAGAAGTTGCTATTTAAAATAACTTTCAGGCCAGGCGCGGTGGCTCAAGCCTGTAATCCCAGCACTCTGGGAGGCCGAGACAGGTGGATCACGAGGTCAGGAGATCGAGACCATCCTGGCTAACATGATGAAACCCCGTCTCTACTAGGAAATACAAAAAACTAGCCGGGCCAGGTGGCGGGCGCCTGTAGTCCCAGCTACTCTGGAGGCTGAGGCAGGAGAATGGCGTAAACCCGGGAGGCGGAGCTCGTAGTGAGCCGAGATCCGGCCACTGCACTCCAGCCTGGGCGACAGAGCGCGACTCCATCTCAAAAAAAAAAATAAAATAAAATAAACAAAAAAAATCTTTCAAAATGAAGAATTAACTTTATTTTGTTTGTTTTGTAAGTTGCAATAGTAGTGTTTTCAGGGTGAAAGCATGCGCATTAGTTAGGTGAAGACTAGGTGCAATAGTGATACATCCCAAGCGTAAGTCATGAAGGCTGACGGGGCACTCGGTTCCACACAGGCATTCAGGGCCAGGTGGATGGAGGCTCTGCTCTTGCAGCTGCCCCATCTGGAGCATGTGGTCTTTTTGGTTTCTAATTACATCAGTTAGAAGTGGCACATATCACTTCCTCTAACCATCCACTAGGGAGAACTAGTCCTATGGCCTCAACCTAATGGCAAGAAAGGCTAAGAAACCTAGAAAGTAAGTTCTCACTTATCAGTGGGAGCTAAATACTGGGTACACATGGACATAAAGATGGCAACAAAATAAACTGGGGACTATCAGATGGAGAAGACGGGGGAGGAAGGGAAGGATGTTATGGAATGGAAGTTAGCTCATTTGAAGTGCTAAAGAGGGCAGTAATGCAGTGGAGGGAGACGAGGGTAGAGAAATGGACTTGCTGTTTGAGACAGGTGGCTGGGGAGGCCTCGCTGAGAAGGGGGCATTTTGATATTGCCTGAGGAAATGTAACAAGGCACCTGACAGAGATCTGAGAGAAGGGTTTTCCAGAAAGAGGGGACAGCAAGAGAAAAGACTCTGAGATGCGTGCATGCCTCACATTTGGGGACAGCAAGAAGATAGAGGGTCTAGGGCAGAGTGGACAGTGGGATAACTGATGATGTTGTGGTCAGAGACACGAGAGACCCAAGGTTTTGCAGGTCATCGTGAGGACTTTGGCACTTAAGCTAAGTGATATGGGAAACTCCATTAGAATTTGATCTTTGGGAATTAAAGATGTAGAAACTGGGAGAAAAAAGGATACAAAACCATAAGCATCAGTGGCAGTCTAAGGTTCTAGGACAGTTAAGGGAGCATTTGGGACTTTGTTTCTAAGACAGTTTTGTGATATTTCAGCATTTTTCCTTGCAGGAGATCATGTGATGGCCAGAGCAATCACTGCATGTCAGTGCTTGCACAAACCAAAACAGCCCCCTGCTGGCGTTCAGCAGTGCGGCAGGCCAGGCATTTTCCTTAGACCCAATTGCAGCCTTGTGGGGTACCTCAGTCACAGCAGGGTGGGAGGTAGAGGGGTGTATCAGTCAGGGTTCTCCAGAGAAACAGAACCTGCCATGGTTTGGATATCTGTCCCATCCGCATCTCATGTTGAAATGTGAAATGTGATCCCCATTGTTGGAAGTGGGGCCTGGTGGGAGGTGTTAGGGTGATGGGAGTGGATCCCTCATGAATGACTAGACGCCATCTCCATGGTAATGAGTGAGTTCTCTCTCCATGAATTCACAAGAGAGCTGCTTGTTTAAAGGAGACTGGCACCTCCTCCCCTTTCTCTTGCTCCCTTTCTCACCATGTGATATGGTTTGAGTTTGAGTCCCCACCCAAATCTCATGTTGAACTGTAATCCCCAGTGTTGTGGGAGATGCCTGGTGGGAGGTGATTAGATCATGGGACAGATTTCCTGCTTCCTGTTCTTGTGATAGTGAGTGATTCCTCCCAAGATCTGATTGTTTAAAAGTGTGTAGCACTTCCCCCTTCACTCTCTTCCTTCTGCTTCTGCCATGTAAGACATGCCTGCTTCCCCTTTGCCTTCCACCATGATTGTAAGTTTCCGGAGACCTCCCCAGAGTCATGCTTCCTGTACAGCCTGCAGAATCATGAGACAATTAAACCTCCTTTCTTTAGAAATGACCCAGTCTCAGGCATTTCTTTACAGCACTGTGAGAACGAAGTATCACACCATGTCACACACCTGCTCCCCTCTGCCTTCCGTCATGAGTAAGAACTCCCTCAGGGCTCATCAGAAGCCAAGCTGATGCTGGTGCCAGCCTGCAGAACCATGAGCCAAATCAGCCTCTTTATAAACTACCCAGTCTCAGGTATTCCTTTATAACAACACAAAGTAGATTAACACAAAACCAATAAGAGAAATATAGCTCCTTTTCCTGGTCCCCAGTTTGTAGACAGCAGGTCGTGGGACCTCTCAGCCTCTATAATCATAGCTTCTCTCCAGAGATTTGGACTATGTGGGTTGGGACATCCCATTATCTGCTTTATGCAAGCTGGAGAGCCAGTGATATAGTTGGGAAGCCTGAGAGCTAGAGAGCCAATGGTGTGAAGTCCCCAAGTCTGAAGATGTGAGCGCAAGAAGCACCAAGGGCCGGAGAATCCATGTTCCAACCCAAGCAGCCAGGCAGAGAGCAAATTCACCCTTTCTCCCCATTTATGCTCCATTCAGACCCTCAGCAGATGGGGTGATGCCCACCCACCCTGGGGAGGGCCATCTACTTTGTTCAGCTCACCAATCCAAATGCTAAACCCTTCTGAAAACACCCACACATTTAACCAGCTACCCATGGCCCAGTCAGGTTAACACACAATATTAACCATCATAGCAGGGTTCTGTTTCTTTCCATTTTATTTCTTCCCCAAGGGTAGTAATGCTGCAGAGTGAGTCCAGGTGAACGTCTTTGACAACCACTGGGCAGCCCCTCACAGTGCCGCTCACTGGCTTCTGCCTCAATTTCCCATGGTGGCCCTGATATCCAGTCACCCCTGCTCTACTGAGGGGATGAGGAAAAGCCCAGTGCCTGCCCCTTCTTAAGAATCTTCCCAGGTAGCGCACATTGAGGGTGCCCACGTTGACGTGAGGCTGGTTGGGATATGTTTTCTTCCTCAAATGGGAGAGGTCAAAGGATTGGAATGGCCTGGCTCTGCTCCTTCTTTTTCTTTTCTTCTCTTTCTCCTCTTTCTTTCTTTCTTTCTTTCTTTCTTTCTTTCTTTCTTTCTTTCTTTCTTTCTTTCTTTCTTTCTTTCTTTCCTTCCTTCCTTCCTTCTTCCT
>NW_012117533.1:353052-355771 GCF_000951035.1 Colobus angolensis palliatus | reverse complement strand
TCTTTCCTTCCTTCCTTCCTTCTTCCTTTCTCTCTCTCTCTCTCTCTTTCCTTCTTTCTTTCTTTTTCTTTCTTCTTTTTCCTTTTCTTTTTTTCTTCTTTTTTTTTTATAAAGAGAGACAGGGTCTCACTCTGTCACCCAGGTTGGAGTGCAGTGGTGCAATCATAGCTCATTGCAGCCTTAAACTCCTATACTCAAACAATCCTCCTCCTTCAGTCTACTGAGTAGCTGGGACTACAGGCTTGCACCACCTCATTTATCTAAATTTTTTTTTTTTTTTTGGTAGAGACAGCCTCCTGCTACATTGCCTATGCTGGCCGGGAAGTCATGGCCTCAAGCAATCTTGCTGCCTCATCCTCCCTTCAAATTGCTAGGATTACAAGCATGAACCACCACGCCTGGCCTTTGTCCCTTCCTGTCCCTGCTCTGTCCACCTCCAGGAATGTCTCCTCATTGCCCACTCCTCCTTCCTCCCATCCTACTGCCATTCAAGGATCTAGTGAAGGGTCTAAAGTGTTTCTGGGTCCTGCCCAATGCTGGAGTTATTGGATCTCCTATCACATGTCTCCCTCCACTCATCCATTTGGCCATGTGTAACTATGGGGGCCACGACCATGATGCTGAGTGGCTCTGTCTTGACGTGTTGTTGCTTCCATGTGCATGCACCCACATTTAAGTATTTATAGATTGTGCCACGTCCATGCGTGAGCTCAGGAATACCTGTATACCTATTCAAGAGCATCTTCCAGAGGTGGCTACTTCATGCTCCTGTGTTTTTAATGATGGGATATTGACAATAAGGATAAAGGCAGAGGTAGAGACGATAAAGATAGAGACAGAGAGGCCTCCCCAGGCCTTCGGCTCTACTAAGGCATTCTAACTTTTTGGGAAGACATAGGCTGAAGTCGTGTGGAGTTGGGAAGAAGAAACAAGAAATAGGACAGGGAGAAATGTTGTCCACTTTGCTGTGATCTCATAGTATCTCCAGTGTGCCTGCTTCCTTTCCCTAATTATCAGGATCCTACATTATGGCCAGATTTTCTTTCATGGTCTTCCATTTGCCAAATGAAAATGTTTTCAGCTGGGAGTCTATGCCACTCCTGCCACAGCTGGAACCCTCCCCAGGCCTTCTGCAAGTATTTATGGTTGAGTGCTGACTTTTCACATTGTAGATGAAGATGTCGGCATCCCAGGCAGCCGTGCGTTAAGTTGGGACCAGCACAAATAGCTCTTAGCATTGTTCAACGACAGCACAGCCCCATGCGTCTTTTAAAAATAGCAGTGCTGTATTTGAACTTTTAAAGAGAAGACATGTTGGTGTGTGTTGGCCACGCCCTCATCTATCTTCATTCTAAAGAGATACAAAATTAGAACATTTAGGAAGAGAAAAGAGAAGGAACAATCATTCACACGCTCCCCCACTCCCACACACCCTCTTCACCTCATTTCACAGTGAGGCCCTTCCTCTGCTCATCCCTGAGAAACAATACTTCAGAAGAACTTGTCCTCTCTAAGCCACCAGGATTGACCCATAGAGGATTTTGTCTGAAAATAAGTGAAGAGACCTAAAACTCAGTCTTATGAGTTGATATTAGTTAAAAAAAAATTCTCCTGGGTCAGAGTGAGAAAGAGGAAAGCAGTGTGATGATTTTACTAATGAACCAGATGTGATTTTCAAAGGAAAAATTTCTCCCATCCAAACTACTTCAATGCCACAAAGCCACCTTCTTGGAGAGGAGTAGGAAGAAAGTGTGCTGGTTGCTGGCAGCGGGCATAAGACTCTCTCTAGTACCGTCCCTGCAGGCCCGAGTCCCGCCCAGGACAGGGCCTCTGTGTAACTAGTACCTGGGGGTGTGTACTCAAGGTAAAAGCGGACCCCAGGTGTTCTGACCCTTGTGAGTGAATATAGAGTTGCTTGGAGGTGGCAGCTGGGATAGCTGGAATTCTTATGAGAAATTCCAAGAGGGCCAGATGCTTCTGTGGGTATGCCTGCAAGTTGAGATGTGAAAGAATGTTCCATCTAGGGAAAGAAAAATGTTTAAAGAACCCTGTCACTCCTAACCATCAACTCCAAGTTCCAAATGGGGAGAAATGCTGTATGTGTTGGAAAAATGAAGCTCAATTATAAACACCCTGTCTTCAGGGGATGGTTGACACTCACTCCTACAATGACCCTGAGATTTTTTTTTTCTTTTTCCCCACAATAAGTCTTTTTTTTTAATTCTTTTTAAATTTGTATATATTTAGGGGTCTGAGGGCTTTTTATACATCAAACTTTAGTCTTCCTGCCACTCTGGGCATCATGACAGCTGCTTTCAGAAACAGGTCTCTCCCAGTACTCTACGGCTCCAGAAGAAAGTTGCCCTCTGCTATAGATTCTTTGTGCGAACAGATATTTTACAGGTACTAAGGGTCAGTTGCTGTATCTATTCTGCCACATTTTTGCCTATTTCATTCCTCTTACTCACGCTTCACTGCTTCCTGCTGCTTGCTCCTTTCTGCTTTCTAATGAAAGAGTTAATTCTTGGGCATTTACCCTAACTCAGCAGTCCCCAACCTTCCTGGCACCAGGGACTGGTTTGGTGGAAGACAATTTTTCCACAGACTGGGGTTGATTGGGGGGCGGTTTCGTGTGATTCAAGCACATTGCACTTATTGTGCCTTTTCTTTTCTTTTTTCTTTTACCTTTTTTTTTTTTTTTTTTTGAGACAGAGTCTCA
>NW_012117533.1:341063-353002 GCF_000951035.1 Colobus angolensis palliatus | reverse complement strand
TTTTTTGAGACAGAGTCTCACTCTGTTGCCCAGGCTGGTGTGCAGTGGCACAATCTCGATCTCAGCTCACTGCAATCTCTGCCTCCCAGGTTGAAGCAATTCTCATGCCTTAGCCTCCTGAGTAGCTGGGATTACAGCTGCACACCACCACACCTGGATAATTTTTGTATTTTTAGTAGAGATGGGATTTCACCCTATTGGTCACGCTAGTCTGAAATTCCTGACCTCAAGCCATCCACCCGCCTCGGCCTCCCAAATTGCTGGGATTACAGGCATGAGCCACCGCAACCAGCTTATTGTGCACTTTCTTTCTATTATTATTACATTGTAATATATGATGAAATAATTATACAACACACCATAATGTAGAATCAGCGGGAGTGTGAGCTACAACTAGAGGTCCCATCTGGGGATAGATCATCAGGCATTAGATTCTCATGAGGAATGTGCAACTAGATTCCTCGTATATGCAATTCACAACAGAGTTCACACTCCTGTGAGAATCGGATGCTGTGGCTGACCTGACAGGAGCCAGAGCTCCGTGGGAATGTGAGGGATGAGGAGTGGTGTGGATTCAGATGAAGCTTCCCTCGCTGGCCCACCACTCACCTACCGTGCAGCCCGGTTCCAAACAGATCGCAGACTGGTACCGGTCCACAGTCTGGGGGTTTGGGGACCCCTGCTCTAACTGTATACTAGGACCTGGTTAGGAATTGTACAGAGTTTCTCTCATTCCATCCTCACAATTATCCTTGTGAAGGAGATAGTATTAACCTTATTTTGCACAGAAATAAATATGGGCACAGAGAGGTTGCTACCTTGACCAAGGCTGCACAGCTATGAGGGTCGAGTCAGGACTGGAGCCTGTGCTATCTGGCCTCACAGGCCTGCACTCGTCAAAGCTTATGCTGCCACCCACAGCCTCCCCAGGCTGCCCCTGGCATCAGGGACCATGCAGATAGATGGCTTTGGCAGAGTGTCCTGTCATGGCCTTGGATGAGTCCCAGCAAACCTCTGCTAGCCCACTTGAAACACTTCTTAAATAGATTTCTAAGCCAGCTGCTGCTGCCCTCCCAGAGTTTTGGGGACCCCACTACAGGCCCAGGGCCCTGCTATCCCAGGGGACTTCACAGCCAAGACCTCCACAAACTGCACGATGTGGGCAAATTGAAAAGTAACTCTTCTTACATAAAGGTTAGAAATCCATACTCAGTTACAAAAGTGAAAGTGGCCCGAGAAAGAAGGGGATGGCAAGTTCCAACAAGATCAGACAGAAAGCTGACTATCTAAGTACATCTAGAAAACATCTCGACAGAAACTGCCAGCTTCCACGTAGGAGGAAAAACACAAGGAACTCACCCAAGGACAGGACACTCTCCTCATATCTGCACTGAACCCTTTCATCAACACCCCGGTCCCTTCCACCCTGGAGGGGGTCCCAGTCTTCTGGACACAGTGGGGCAGTGCTGGCTGTGATCTGTGAGGGGTTCACTCCAGGAACCCTCAGCCAGGGCCGTGCTCCAGTGAATGATGGTGCAGAGCTAGGACTCAAATATGGCTCCGGGTCGATGCTGGGCCCTGAACAGAGGCAATGTATTAACCTTTGTACTACTGGCTCTCAAATGCAGCCACACTCTTTTAACATTTAGCTCTCCAAAGGCACAGTGTCTTCCTGAAACTACGTCCAATTGCAAACATCCTTTACCCCCAGCTCATTCCCAATCTCACCCACCATCTTTTCAAAACAAGTGAAAAGTAATTTCGGTAACTTCCCTAAGTAGATAGAAGAGGAATTAAGCCCAGGGAGGCAAGTCCAATTAAAGATCTGATTCATGTTACAATTCTGTCCTGTGGGAAACAAATCGATTTTCTGCTCTCTGGTTGCAAACAGCCTCTCAGTTGCACGTCAGTGAGGTTAGTGCTTTGCACAGCCATGAGCTCTGGGAGTTAAGGGTTGAGACCCAAAGAAATGTACAGATCAGAAAAGGTGACTCAGCTCCTAGGGGTTGAAGAATGAAGGAGATAACAACAGCGTAAAGACCTGGAGTAGCACCTTCCACCTGGAGGAGAAGAGGAAAAGGAGAGGAGGTGTGTGGAGTGAGAGGTAGAGAGAGAAAGAGGAGAGGTGCTGGCAAAATGAAGGGGGCAGGAGAGGCACGGAGGAGGGAGAGGAGGAGGAAGAGGAGGAGGAGAAAGAAGAGAAGAGGAGGAGAGAGAAAGGGGAGGAGGAGAGAGAAGGAGGAGGAGAAAGAGAAGAGGAGAGAGAAAGAGGTGGAGAAAGAGAAGAGGAAAGAGAAGGGGAGGAAAAGAAAGAGGAAGAGGCCGGACACAGTGGCTCATGCCTGTAATCCCAGGACTTTGGGAGATTGAGATGAGTTGATCACCTGAGGTCAGGAGTTCGAGACCAGTTTGGTCAACATGGTGAAACCCTGTCTCTACTAAAAATACAAAAATTAGCCAGGCGTGGTGGCAGGTGCCTGTAATCCCAGCTACTCAGAAGGCTGAGGCAAGAGAATCACTTGAACCCAGAGGCGGAGGTTGCAGTGAGCCGAGATCGCACCACTGCACTCCAGCCTGGGCAACAGAGTGAGACTCTGTCTGAAAAAATAAAAAAGGAGGAGGAAGAGAGAATAGGAGGAGAGAGGAGGTGAAAAGGAGAAGAAAAGGGAAGAAGGAGGAGAAAAGAAAGAAGGTAAAGAGGAGGAGGGAGAAGGGGAGAAAAAATAGGAGGAAGAGAGGGTAAGAGGAGGGAAGGGGGAAGAAGAGGTAAAGAGGAGGAGAGTGTAAGGAAGCAGGGGAGAGAGGAGGTAAGAAGGAGGAAGAGGAGGAGAGAGAAGGGAAGGAAGAAGAAGAGAAGAAGAAAGCAGGAGTAGCGAGAAGGTGAAGATGAGGAGAGGAGAGAGAGAAGAGGAGGAAGAAGAGGAGGAGAGAGGCGGGAGGAGGAAAAGAAGAAGAAAGGAGTGGGAGAGAACAGGTGAAGAGGTGAAGGAGAGAGGAGGAGAAGGAAGAGGGGGTGAGAAGAGGATGAGGCAGAAGAGAGGGGAGAAGGGAGGAGGTGGAGAGGAGGAGGAATAGGAGGCAGGAGGAGATGAGGAAGAAGAGCAGGAGGAGGAGAAGTGAAAGGAGGGAAGAGAAGAAGAGATTGATCTGTGCTCCAGAAACCGCTTGTTCTCAGCATTCCAAGAAGAGGGACTTTCCCAGCCAGCAGGAGGAGTTAAAGTTTTCCAAGGCAGGAGGAGAATGTGGGCCGCACCAGCACCTGGAGGCTGTTTGTTCAGGTGGCTGCTGCCTCTCTGCAGCCAATGCCAGGGTAACACATGATGATCAGCTGGCTCAGGGATTTGCTCTGTGAAAGGTGGCAGCTGGTCTTGACTGGGCTTTGCTTGAGTTTTGGGGGGCAAGAAAGCTAGATGTCAACTTGAAAGTCTTTCTGGCTCACCAGTTGAGACAGAAAATGTTGTGCTCTTTTTTGAGGAACTGCCAATATGCCAATATGCTTGCAGATACAGAAGAAACTGATCAAAGCAAATCACAACCCCCCCTGCCCTTTTTTTTTTTTTTGAGACAGAGTCTTACTCTGTCACCCAGGCTGGAGTGCAGTGGTGCAATCTCAGCTCACTGCAACCTCTGCCTCCTGGGTTCAAGCAATTCAGCCTCCCGAGTAGCTGGGACTACAGGTGTGCGCCACCACACCTGGCTAATTTTTGTATTATTAGTAGAGACAGGGTTTCACCATGTTGGCCAGGATGGTCTCGATCTCCTGACCTCGTGATCTGCCTGCCTCGGCCTCCCAAAGTGCTAGGATTACAGGCATGAGCCACCATGCTCAGGCACCCCATTTCTTTAGGGAAGGTATCAGTTGAAGGGATGGCCCTGCTGCCTGGGTGAAAAGCAAACCTGCTTACTCCAATCTGGGCACTAAGCTTTGACCCCCTTGGGGTGTGACAGGGTCAGATTTTAGCCATGATACAGTCCACCTGATTTGCTGAAATATGATGATGTGCATCAAAAACCCTAAGACTGGCCAGGTGCAGTGGCTCACATGTGTAATCCCAGCACTTTGGAAGGCCGAGGCAGGTGGATCACTTGAGGTCAGGAGTTTGAGACCAGCCTGGCCAACATGGCGAAACCCTGTCTCTACTGAAAGTACAAAAATTAGCTGGGGGTGGTGGTGTGCGCCTGTAATCCCAGCTACTCGGGGGGCTGAGGTGCAAGAATTGCTTGAGTCCAGGAGGCGAAGGTTGCAGTGAGCTGAGATAGCACCACTGCACTCCTGCCCGGACTACAGAGTGAGACTCTGTCTCAAAAAAATAAAGCACTAAGACCCGTTTCTCTGGGGTCTTCAACAGTGCTTCTGACATGATGCTGTCTTGTAATATATTCTTAGAAGTTTTAAATTTTCTGGGCAATGAAAGAAGGGCCCTGCTTAACAAATATTCCAAATATGGCTGTAAATCCCTGATATGAAGACTGATATCACAAAAGTATGAAGAAAATAAGATTGCCTTATCTAAAGCTTCACTGCTTCCTTTCCAAGCCATTGTACTAAGACCACAGATGAAACCAACTCCCGGTTACTTTAGCTGTCACGTGTAAACTTGGCCAATCTGTCAAGTAAATAACATGTAGTTACTGTGTGCCTTTGGCTGGGTGTTATTGGGCAAAATACCACAGAAATATGATACTTGCTCCAGGTACAAAGGACTTTCCTTGCTAAAATCAAGATAGTCCTGGACAGACGATTGGTCACCCTAGGGATGACACGCAAATGGCCCAGCACAGGCATCCCTCTCCTGTCCACCTGATTAACTGTGAAGACTTAAGTTTAAGTTTTTCTATCCTTAACACCTGGATCTCAAGGATATTTGTTTTTCCTCTGAAAATCTCCATGGAACTCGATCTAGCTGGATGCCAGGCACACAGGGACAGTACCATGGTGTTTGGTTAAGGAATATGTGGATATTTGCCATTTTTCCTGGCAACTTTGCATCTAAGCCCCTTCCCATGGGAAGAGAATCCCTCATTTTAAGTCTTGGTGGGAGGCAGATGATTCTAGATTTCTATTTTCATTCATGCACCATACTTTGGGCAGTCACAACCTGGAAAAGAGCATGTCCCCAGGGGCTAGTGAAGACAGTAGGTATGCACCCTCGGCTTCACCCTTGAGAGGATCTCTACAACCCTTGAAGATAGAGCTGGCTGTGCAGAGAAACAGGGGCCCAGCCAGTCTTGTTGGCAGTGGGGGTAGTTGAGCAAGAGTCTAGGGGCAGAGGAGGAATGAAGCCAGCCAGCCGGGTTGGCAGAGCAACATGTGGGCTCCAGACCAGCAAGAGAGATGGTGGCCTCCTCCCTGGGCTCGTCCATGATGAGGTGCTTTTTGTGTGTGTGTGGTAATGAAGTCTCTGAATTGGTTCTCCGGTTCCCAATTCTGTGAGCTACTCAATATACTTTCAGCAAATTCCATTTCTGCTTATGAGCTTATTTTAAGACCATTGATGTGGCCAGGGGTAGTGGCTCATGTCTGTAATCCCAGCACTTTGGGAGGGGTGGTGGAAGGATCACTTGAGGCCAGGAGTTCAAGACCAGCCTGGGAAACACAGTGAGACCTCGTCTCTACAAAAAATTTAATATCTGCTTATGAGCTTATTTTAAGACCATTGATGTGGCCAGGGGTAGTGGCTCATGTCTGTAATCCCAGCACTTTGGGAGGGGTGGTGGAAGGATCACTTGAGGCCAGGAGTTCAAGACCAGCCTGGGAAACACAGTGAGACCTCGTCTCTACAAAAAATTTAATAATAGCCAGGCATGGTGGCATATGCCTGTAGCCCCAGCTACTCGGGAGGCTGAGGTGGAAGGATCCATTGAGCCCACCAGCTCAAAGCTGCAGTGAGCTATGATCTTGCCCCTGCACTCCAACCTGGGGCAAAAGGACAGAGGGAGACCCTGTCTCAAAAAAATTTTAAAACCTACTTACAAGAGGGGATAGGTGTCTATTTGTGAAGATAAGGACCTTCCCTTCTAGACAAAGAGGGCTACAGGTACCCAAAAGGCAGAAGAACCCATGGGATTTAGGGATACTAAATAGGGCCTGAGAGCCTAATGGAAAAGATGATATATTCTTATTTCCTACCACATTTTCGAAGTGTGGACCAAGCAAACGTTTCACTGAACTGGAAGATATTCAGGCAAGTCCCAGGGACCTGTGGAGCAACATACACACTGTACATTTTAGCACAGGAAAAGAAAAAGCCATAATTTTTTTTTTTTTTTTTCTGTGGAAATTGCTTGATCTGGCACAACGAATCTCAGCCAATCCATCAAAAAGCTATTTATTGAACACCTACCATATGTAGACTTGGCTAAAACTTTGCCCAGTCTGCTTGGCAGAGAATATCTAAGGCTAGACTCACATCGCTCTACAACTGGAATCAGTTAGAGTGATTTGTAGTCTGCTTTAGAAAATTTTGAAAAACTCAATTTCTTGGAAAACCTTCCACTCACCCTGTAGTTCTTTTTCCTTCTTGTTGGGTGATGTGAGAAAGAGAAGGAAGAAAATATTGTCCTCCAATGGGTTTATTGGTGGTGACCAGAGCTTCATTGTTAGAAACAAAACCAAAACCACAAACAGAGGAAAACAAAATGATTCTCTCTTGTCCAGGAATCTGCTACCATCAGCTTTTCCAGTGGGAATCTGACCCTCATTGCTTAGAAGTATCTCACTTGTAAAGCCCACAATAGGAGAAGTTCCCTCAGGGGAGCAGTGAATAAAGTGGTTCTCAAGCTTCCCTTGTTCAGGCCTGGAGCACACTTGGAAAAGCTCATGGGAACAAAATCAGCTAGTGCATGGAACAGATACCATGGCGGAAACTTAAAGGAGGTCAGTAGGACAAAGTCTGTTCCACAGTGGAATCAAAGGACAGCTGGAGATCTGACAACAAAATGGGCCTGCTTCACTCCTTCCTGGATATAAACATGTCAGCTCAACTTCACAGACACTTTCTGAGTACATTCTTTATACCCAGTTGAATGCTTGCATAAGCAGTGCAAGAGGTACATTCTTGTGTCTTTTCTACAATGGGGATTGGCTGTTCACAGAATTCACATCTCAGTGCTACTGAGATACTAGTTACTCATGGAGGGGTAAAATGTGATCTATTAGAATGATTCTTTCTTGGGGGAACCCATGGGTCAGACAGAACTCATACATAATTTGAAAAATTTTGCCAACCCTTGTATTTGCCAGTAGTTGAAGAGCACCCCATGCTTTTTAGTCATCTTTGGAACATACTTAATTTGGGGCTGCTTCTGTTTCCTGCATAGAAATTCTACTCTCATGTTTGAAGAACCAGCAGCCATGTTATAGCCTTGAGGATGGAAGCTACATACTCAGGATGGTGGAGGAGGAAGGTAGAAGGGGATGGTGTTTCCAATGACTTCATAGTGCTATCCCCATCTAGAGTTCCTTTACAGAAGAAAATAAACCCTGTGTGTTTAAGCCTCTGTAACCAGGTGATGTGGTTTGGCTGTGTCCCCACCCAAATCTCATCTTGAATTGTAGCTCCCATAATTCCTATGTGTTGTGGGAGGGACCCGGTGGGATATAACTGAATCATGGGGCAGTTTCCCCCATACTATTCTCATGGTAATGAATAAGTCTCACAAGATCTGATGGTTTTATAAAGGGAAATCCTTTTTGCTTGGTTCTCATTCTCTCTTGCCTGTCATCATGTAAGCCATGCCTTTTGCATTCCACCATGAGTGTGAGGCCTCCCCAGCCACATGGAACTGTGAGTCCATTAAACCTTTTTCTTTATAAATGACCCAGTCACAGGTATGTCTTTATTGGCAGCGTGAAAACAGATGAATACACCAGGTTTTTAGCTAACTGTAATTCCTGATAAAGGTATTTCCTGACCGTGTCATTCAAAGGAGATAGAAGAAAGGTACTTAAATATCTAACAATAAAAGATAGATGAAATAAATTGTAGTAACATATTGTTGGCTACCAGTTGGTTCTTTACTCAACACTCATTCATTCATTTATATGTTACTTATTAAGCAGCTACTATGTGCCAGGCACAGTGTCAGACTTTGGGGGTATAGTAACAAACAAGCAGATATGGTTCGTACCCTCAAGGAATCATACAAGAAAGTGCACGGCACCGAAATCTATTCCACTGTAGGCTGTGATCATGTTAGATTGTGCTTCCAAGGCCAGTCCTTTGAGTAGGCAATGTTGAGTGGCTACCCTGGAGCCTCGAGTGAGTGCATGCTTCATACCATTCATTTTTTTCAAACCTCATTAAAATTCAGTTTGAGATGGGCAGATCACGAGGTCAGGAGATCGAGACCATCCTGGCTAACATGGTGAAACCCGGTCTCTACTAAAAAATACAAAAAACTAGCCGGGCTAGGTGGCAGGCGCCTGTAGTCCCAGCTACTCGGGAGGCTGAGGCAGGAGAATGGTGTAAACCCAGGAGGCGGAGCTTGCAGTGAGCTGAGATCTGGCCACTGCACTCCAGCCTGGGCGACAGAGCAAGACTCCGTCTCAAAAAAAAAAAATCAGTTTGAGGCCCGACGTGTGGCTCATGTCTATAATCCCAGCACTTTGGGAGGCTGAGGTGGGTGGATCACCTGAGGTGAGGAGTTCGAGACCAACCTGAAGAACATGGTGAAACCCAGTCTCTACTAAAAGTAACAAAAATTAGCCGGGCATGGTGGTGCATGCCTGTAACCCCAGCTACTCAGGAGGCCGAGGTAGGAGAACTGCTTGAACCCAGGAGGCAGATGTTGCAGTGAGCCAAGATTGCACCACTGCACTCCAGCCTGGGCAACAGAGCGAGACTGTTTCTCAAAAAGAAAAAAGTGTTGGAATTTGTCTCTGAGTCTATCCCATGGCTTCTGTGAAGTGTATGCCTTCTTGGGTGTATGCCTCTTTCTGTGAAAGAGGCTGTCAATTCAGTGTCACCTTTCAGGTATGATCATCTGGGGCACATCCCACACTGGCTGAGCTGCACAGAGACCAGATCCTTCTAGAAACAGTGCCTTTATTGTTGTTTAAAAACATAGAAAAGAGGCTAAAAGGAAATACATGAACAATGTTAATAATGAGTATGCACTGCAGAGTCAGATGATCTTTTTTTTCCATTTATTTATATTTTGTAAAATTTTATAAACATGCATTCCTTTGAAAAAACTTTTCACTGTGGTATGATATATTATTAGGCCGTTCTCACATTGCTGTAAAGAAATACTAGAGACTGCGTAATTTATACAGAAAAGAGATTTAATAGGCTCACAGCTCCGCAGGCTGTACGAGAAGCGTGAGAGCTTCTGGGGAGTCCTCAGGAAACTTTCAATCATGGCGGGAGGTGAAGGAAAGCAGGCATGCCTTAAGTGGCTGGAGCAGGAGGAAGGGGCTCGGGGAGGTGTCACACACTTTTGAACAACCAGATCCCATGAGAACTCTCTCAGTTTTCATGAACAGCCCCAAGGGGAGAACTCTGCCCCCGTGACCCAATCGCCTCCCACGAGGCCCCACCTCCAACACTGGGGATTACAATTCCACATGAGATTTGGGTGGGGCACAAATCCAAACTATACCGTGTAATATACAGACGTGCATCATAAGCATATAGAACAATGAATTTTCACAAATTATGCACTTACGTATCCAGCATCTAGATTAAGAGGCAGGACATTAACAGCTCCCAGAGACCTTGTACCTTCTTCACTATTCACACGGAGAGTAATTACTCTCCTGACTTCTAACAAGTGTGTATTAATTGGACTAATTTTTGTAGTGCTATGGATGGAATCTTACTAGTCTGTGTCTAGTCTTTTTTTTCAATATTTGGTTGTGAGATTCATCCATGCTGTTGAACACAGGTCCATGTCATTCGTTTCCATCATTGTATAGTATATTGGGTGATTAAACCACACTAATTTCTCCATTCTACTCTTTGGGGACTTTTAGAAAGATTCCCCCTTTAAGATATTACAAATAGAGTTTCTATGAACATTCTTGTGTGTGTCTTGTAGTGAACATTCTTATGCATTCCTATTGGGTGTATGCCTAAGAATGGAATAGCCAAGCCATGGAACAAACATGTTTAGTTTTAGTAGGACTGCGAGTTTTCCAAAGTAGTTATGAGATGTATTATTGCTAAAATTTTTTTTAAAAAGTAATTTACAAAGCATCCTGGCACAATGCTGTATTACCAGAACACTTTCCACATATATTTAAATCCATTCATGATAGAATTCTTTGAGGTCTTTTTTCTTGATAGAAGTCTTTCAAGTCTGTTTCTTTTTTCGCAACAAATCATTATATGCAACTCACTTTCCTGGACACTATAGAGGATAAAACGATGTTCCAAATAGAGCCCCAGACTTCAAGGAGCTACTAATCTAGTGAGGGACGGTGGAACTGCGGGAAATACTAATGCATGCCCAGCATGACAGGTGACCCCCCCAACCCCCGCCCCCCGGAGGAGCACAGAAAATGATACAGAAGACAGAAGCTGGAGAAATTACTAGCACACAGCAGGAAAAGTCAAGAAAAGCTTCTCCTAAATGATGATGTTTTGGATAGGTGAGGAGACATGGGAAGATTTTAACTAGAAATGTAGAGGCTTTGGAAAAACTTTTTTTTTTTTTTTTTTTTGACAAGTTTCACTCTTGTTCCCCAGGCTGGAGTGCAGTGGCGCGATCTCAGCTCACTGCAACCTCTGCCTCTTGAGTTCAAGTGATTCTCCTGCCTCAGCCTCCTGAGTAGCTGGGACTACAGCCCGCCACCATGCCTGGCTAACTTTTTTATTTTTGGTAGAGATGGGGTTTCGCCACATTGGCCAGGCTGGTCTTGAACTCCTAACCTCAAGTGATCTGCCCACCTCGGCCTCCCAAAGTGCTGGGGTTACAGGTTTGAGCCACCACACGCAGCCAGAAAAAACATTTTAAGAAGAGGGCATCGTGCAAGCAGAGGCATGGAGGGGGAGTCTCAGGGAATGGTGACCAGCCCAAGTGAGGTGAAGTGCAGAGCGTGGAAGGGGACAGCCCAGGACAGCAGGCAGGAAAGACAGATGGAGATCAAGATCCTTCATTGCTGGGTTAAAGTGTTTGACCTTGAGTCTCAGAGTAACCAGCAGTCTTTGAAACCTTTGGTCAGGATGGGCTGTGTTATGCTACAGTAACAAACAATCAGAAAATCCCAATAGATGAGAACCTCAAGGTTGACTTGTTGCATCTGTTACATTCACACGTCAACTGTAAAGGTAATTCACAGTATCCTCACCCTAGAACTCAGACTGATGGAGTTGCCACCATCTGGAGCATACTGGTCACTGTGGAAGAAGGGAAAGAGAGCTCTGAATGGTCTCATCCCAGCAATTCAGTGTGGGGGTCCAGAAGTGACAGACACATGACATTTCTAACAATACCGCAGTCCGAAAGTGCACCCTGATCATGTTCCTGAGAGTTAGGGTGCTGGGTGCTCTTTGTGAACAGTACTAATGCCTTCTGCAGGGTAAGCAACTGCCAGAGATGAACTCTAGGACAATTATTTTAGCACACTGCATAGGATGGAATGAATTGGAAGGAAAATGGGGACTCAGCAGCCATCTAGAAGACAGCTGAAATCATCTGGGTGAAAAATGATTCCCTGATACAGTGGCAATGGGAATGAAGAGGAGGGAACAGATGCACAAAATGTCATAGAAAAGGAATTTACAGAATGCATAGACCTCTTGGATGCAGGTGGCGAGATAAAGAGAAGATTCGAAGATGGCTCCAGGTCTCCAGCAGGGAGGATGCTGATGACGGCAGTGCCAGGAATTGGAACAGGAAATGGAAGGTAAGGAATATTTCTATGGGATGAAGATGAATTACCCGGGGAGAAAGAAAGGTAGTTTTCCTTTTTTGTTGTTGTGCAAATGCAAAGC
>NW_012117533.1:305273-333373 GCF_000951035.1 Colobus angolensis palliatus | reverse complement strand
TAGTAGAGATGGGGTTTCTCCATGTTGGCCAGACTGGTCTCAAACTCTCAACCTCAGGTGATCTGCCCACCTCAGCCTCCCAAAGTGCTGGGTTTACAGGCATGAGCCACTGCACCCGGCCTCATTTTAACTATTTTGGATAGAAAATTTCCAAATTGCCTTATAGACTAACTTGTCGCAACTCTGTTTGAAACGACTGCCTTATTCATCTGTATGATTTCCATATCTGTACAATCCCTGTATCTTTCCTAAAGTTTTGAATATGGAAGGGGCTCAGATTGAATGAAGGAATTTAGCTTTTTCGTACCAACTCAGGGCCACTGTTATGCACAGTGACTGTGGCCCTATGCTCTAAGCCATCACCACGCTTTCCATAGACACGCGTCTGCTCTGTTGTCACTTCGTCCCTTTGTTGGTCTTGCGGCAAGCATTTATTACCCCTAGAGATTCTTCCTATGATAATCTTCACATCCTTACCTTAGTATGCCAAACACAAACAAGCAAAGTGATTGAAAATCTCATTCTGAGAGCGAGTCAGCAGACTCTGAGTAAGAAAATAAGAACCTGTCTTTTGAGAAAAACTGAGCTCTAGCACCCGGCAAGCAGCACCTGCTCCCACCCGCTTCACCAGCAGGTAACACAGACTGGCCCGCCCACTACGTCAGGCCTCACGCCAAGCACTTCCTGTGTGTTTCCTCCAGTCCCCTGCTAGAGCTGGCCCTGCTCATTTTGCACGGGAGGAAATGGGTGCTCAGAGAAGTCCCAAACTTCACAAGTGCCAGGATCAAGATTCAAACCTCAGTTGTCTCCTAAGCACATGCTTTGTAATAGGGTTTCACGGAGGGTTTTTGCTTTGCCTCTGCCTCTTTTCTCTGTTCTTCTCCTCTTCTTCCTCTTCCTCCTCCTTCTTTTTCTTTTTCCTTCTTTCTCTCTGTCTCTCTCCTCACTTTCATTTTCATTTACTTTGGCATTTAAAGTTTCATTCCAGAGATATAATGCTGCCAGGAGTCCAACCTTTCAATAAGTTATTTCTGTAACTTTTTTTTTTTTTTTGAGATGGAATCTCGCTCTGTTGCCCAGGGCTGGAGTACAGTGGCACGATCTCAGCTCACTGCAATTCCCACTTCCCGGATTCAAGCGATTCTTCTGCCTCAGAGTAGCAGGGATTACAGGCACATGCCACCACACCCAGCTAATTTTTGTATTTTTAGTGGAGACAGGGTTTCACCAGGCTGGCCAGGGTGGTCTCAAACTCCTGACCTCAGGTGATCCGCTTGCTTCTGCCTCTCAAAGTGCTCGGGTCACAGGTGGAGCCACCGCGCCCAGCTATTTCTGTATGTTTTTATAGTTGCCCTCAAGGAGTTAAAACTTTTGCAGAGGACCTGGGGCGTGAGATACAATGTGAGAACTCTAGAAGGTAATTGATAATTCGGCGATCAGTTGGATGTAATAGCGTGTTGATAAATCTCTAATTCCCACCACAGTCTGATTTCATCCTCATTGCTCATCACTTTGTATCCAGTCTCTCTCAGTTTCCAGGCTGGTTCTGTTTCTCCCTTGGAATGCCCTTCCCTCACCTCCTGGTCTATCAGAAATTATATTTAGTCTATAAGACACAATTCAAGTGGTATAGCCGTTATATAAAAGCTTGTCAAAAAATTCACCATAGAACTACCAAGTGATCCAGTAATCCCACTTCTGCATGTATCCAAAGGACATGAAATCACTACCTGCACTACCATGTTCATTGCAGCACAATTCACAGTAGCCAAAATATAGAATCAACCTAAGTGTTCATCAGTGGACTCTTAGTGTAAAGAGATATATATATACACACATACATACATAAATACATATATATATATCATACATAGCATATGCAATTTATATATAATATATATGTTATATATACACACACATATATGCACACACACACACATATAAATATATAATGGAATATTATTCAGCAATAAAAAAGGAGGCTGGGCACAGTGGCTAACACTTGTAATCTCAGCACTTTGAGAGGCTGAAGCAAGCAGATTGCTTGAGCCCAGGAGTTTGAGACCAGTCTGAGCAACATGGTGAAATCCCATATTTACAAAAATACAAAAATTAGCCTGACTTGCAGGTATGCCTATGGTCCCAGCTCCTCTGGAGGCTGAGGCAGGAGGGTCATCTGAGCCCGGGGTCATTGAGGCTGCAGTGAGCCATGATCACACCACTGCACTCAGCCTGGGCAACAGAGCCAGACCCTGTCCCTTCCCCCTTCCAAAAAAGAGAGAGAGAGAGAAGAAAGAAAGAAAGAAAGAAAGAAGGAAGGAAGGAAGGAAGGAAGGAAGGAAAGAAAGAAAGGGAAAGAAAGAAGGAAATCCTTGGTGAACATGGAGGGCATTGTGTCAAGTGAATTAAGAAGGACAATTGCTGTGTGGTGTCACTTACATGTGGAATCTTAGAAAAAGAAAAAGAAAAAAATTGAAATCATAGAAACAGAGAGTAGAATGGTGATTTTTCCAGGGGCTGGAGGTTGGGGAATGGAAGATGCTGGTGGAAAAGTGCAAACTTTCAATTATAAGATGACTAAGTTCTGGGGATCCAGTTATGGTGCTGACAGTTAATGATATTGTAGCATAACTTGAAATTTGATATGGGAATAGACCTTAAGTATTCTCACCAAGAAAGAAAAAAGGTAACCATGTGGGGTGATGGATGTGTCAATTAACTTAATTGTGGTAATCATTTCATAATGCATGCATGTATCAAATCATCATGTTGTATGCCTTAAATACATATGATTTTATTTGTTAATTATACCTCAATAAATCTAAGGGGGAAAAAAACGCAATTCAGGTGACACCTTCTCCGAGGTGGCTTCCTGAGCTCTGGTGACAATCAGCAGCTTCCTCTTCTGTGTTCTGTCTCTGCTGGATTGGATCTCTCCATGTGGCTCTCTTCCCTGTTCATCTTCTTTGGAGTTGATGATGGTAGGTTTCTTTCCTGCTGGATTATGCCTGAGAGGTAAGAGCCATGTCCCCAAACCTTTGCAGAGTCTAGAAGGTGCTCGTTCTTCTGTTGTCTGTGAGCTGAAATTTTCATAAAGAAAGAGACTATGTATTTTAGCAGATCATGCATAACATCTAACACAAGCAATGCGGCCTTGGGGCGGGTTTGACTCTTGCTCTCCAGTGTCACTACCAGTGGGAAATTGTTCCTTCCACCATAAGCCCTGAGATGTGCTAAATCACCTAGAATTTCTTTGTCCTATTTATGCTACCACTGGAACTCAGAAACCAACACTCCAATATGAAACCCTCAGAAGCAAAAGTTTGTCTCTGACCTTCTCTTGCCCTCCCATCTGTCAGTCCTATTCTCCTCCCTCGGGAGCCAAAGAAAATAGAATCCCCCTTCCCCAAGGCAAGTCAGAGAAATCAGAGCCCCCTTTCCCCAAAGCCAGCCATAAAACAAAAGACCCTCATTGCAGAGAGGGTCCTTCCCCAAAAGGAAGGGATGCATGCTCAGAGAGGCCAAGAGGAACCTAGACAGACAGGCTTTGCTGGGTTTTCCCCGCTCTGTCTACTAGCCTTAGATCTCTGGGTCTTCATTCTGAAGGCTGTCGCATACACGTTAATAAATTTGTATGCCCTTTTGCTAATGAGTCTGCCTCTTGTGGGTGATTTTCAGTGAACCTTCAGAGGGCAAAGGAGAAGGTTTCCCTTGGCTTCTACAGGACAACACGCCAAAAAAAAAAATATCTTTTTTTTTATTTTTGATTCTTCTCAATAGGTTCAAGATGTCTTACCATTTAAATCAACAATCCTTCAAAAATCATTTTATTGTGACTTTATGAAGCTTGCTTTAATCTAATACAATAGCCAAAGTAAATAACTTTTTAGCTTATATTCTTAAGAATATGACCCACTTCAAAAATTACAAAAAAGGGCCGGTACAGTGGCTCACACCTGTAATCCCATCACTTTGGGAGGTCGAGGCATGTGGATCATCTGAGATCAGGGGTTCAAGATCAGCCTGACCAACATGGTGAAATGCCATCTCTACTAAAACACGAAATTATCTGGGTGTGGTGGCGGGAGCCTGTAGTCCCAACTACTGGGGTGCTGAGGCAGGAGAATCACTTGAACATGGGAGGTGAGGTTGCAGTGAACCGAGATCGCGCCACTGCATTCCAGCCTGGGTAACACAGTGAGATTCCGTTTCAAAGAAAAAAAAAATAGTTACGAGAAAGGTCAGCAAAATCAATTGTTGGCTCTACGTAAAGGTCTGTGGGACATTGCCCAAAAAACCTCCTTAGTAATAGTGTTGATATTTTCATGACTGCCCAATTTGTATAGAAAAGGTCAACAAGCAGCTCTTTCATAATTTACACTGAACTAATCCTCACTTATTTCCTTTCACAAATGACTATGTCCTATGGACTGGAAATATGTATCAAAGGCTTGGGGTCAGCTACTTAGTTAATTCAACAAATATTTATTAAATGCTTACTATATGTAAAAGACAATTCCAGGTATTTGGGATGTAGCAGTACCTAAAACAGGCAAAAATGCTGCTCGCAGGAGCTCTTTGTAATACATTATCTAATCGCTGTGCTAGGCATGTTCGCAATCCTGTGAGAGGATTTTCTTGTGTTTTTATCGGTGAGAAACTAAAGCTCAGGCAGAATAGGTGGCTAGATCAAGATAAACTGGCTCGCCAGCAGGTAAGTGTGAATTCACCTCAGTTCTTCTGGTTGCAAGTTTTGTTCTACTGGAGTGCATTTTCAAAACTGGTGTTTTGAAATACTTTTCCAAGAGGCAGATGTTTTCTAAAAATTACATTCCATATTTCAGTCTGTTTGGGAAAGACTTTTTGCCACAGGTTGGGTTCTAGGACGAGATGCTAAGATGCATTTTTGCATGGAAGAGGTTCTTAGGGCATATTCTTAAGATCAACACCTGGGGAAGGGAAGGGAAGAAAGCAGGATTAGACAGAGGGAAAACTGAGCAGCAATGCAGTCTTAAGGCAAGCCTCAACTGACACTGCAGGGAGTTCTGATGATCAGATGACCCTTCAAGGCTGTCCTGAGATGACCATGCCTTTATGTCTCCAAGCCAATCGGTTACTGGATGTAATCCATTCCAGGAAGTGGGCTGCCAGCAGCTGGGGCAACAGATCCTCCATTCCTAAAGGGGCATCTGGGACATACATCCTAGCATCCACCAGACTGTGGTATTTGTAAGTACTAGATTAAATGAAATGAAACATGCTTCTTTACTCCTATCCGTTTAGAGCTTTTAATGAGCAGGTTCATACTGTGAAGCTTCAAGAGGGAAATTTACTATGCAGATTTTTCCCAAGTTTATTGAAACTCAGAATATTTTTGAGGGTCTATGTTTATTAACATCATCTGAAAAACTATATTTACGATACATGTGTACCAGAAAGTATAGTGCAACTGGACAAGTGCAAAAAGATGGAGATGCAAAATGCAGTCATATACAAAACTGAATTCAAAATGGTTCATAGACCTAAAACTATACAGCTCTTAGAAGAAAGCATAGGTATAAGTCTTTGTATTGTGGATGAGGCAATGGGTTCTTAGATATAGCACCAAGAGCATAAGTGACAAAAGAAAAATAGCTAAATTGGTCTTCATCAAAATTGAAAACCTTTGTGCTTCAAGGAACACCATAGAGTTAAAAAAAAAAAAAAAGAAAAAGAAACCCTACAGAAAAGAAAAAACATATTTGAAAATCATATGTCTGGTAGGAGACTTATATCCAGAACGATATATGAAGAACTCTGACAACCCAACAATAAAAGGAAAAAGAACCCAACTTAAAGACAAGCAGAGAATTAAAATAGACATTTCTCCAAAAAGACTTACAAATGGACAATAAGCACATGAAGGGGTGCTTGACATCGTTAGTCATCAGGAAAATGCAAATCAAAACCACAGTGAGAGACCATTTTATGCCACTTCAGATGGCATAATCAGAAAGACAGATAATGAGAAGTGAGGGTGAGGATGTGAAAAAACGGGAAAGCTCATATATTCCTGGTGGGATGTAAAACGGTGCCCCCAACTTTGGAAGAGAGTCTGGCAGTTCCTGAAAAGGTGAAACAGAGTTACCACATGATCCAGCAATTCCACTCCCGTGTATGGACCCAGGAGAACTGAAAGCGTATGCCCACACAAAAACTTGTACACAAATGTTTGTAGCAGCATTATTGAAAATAGTCAAAAAGTGGAAACAATGCTAATGTCCATCAACTGAGGAACAGATAAGCAAAATGAGGAATAGGTGGGCATAAAAAGACATGATGAAATAATACATGCTTGTAATGGTTAATATTAGACGACAACTTGATTGGATTGAGAGATGCATAGATAGCTGGTAAAGTATTGTTTCTGTGAGGGGGTTGCCAAAGGAGATTAACATTTGAGTCGGTGGACTGGGAGAGGAAGACCTACCCTCACCGTGGGTGGGCACCGTCCAATCAGCTGCTAGTGTGGCTAGAACGAAGCAGGTGGGAGAAGGCAGGATGAGCTTGCCTGCTGCATCTTCTCACTTTCATCTTTCTCCTTTGCTGGATTCTTCCTCCTACCCTTGGACATCAGGCTCCAGGTTCTTTGGCCCTTGGACTCTTGGACTTACACCAGTGGTTCACCAGAGGCTCTCAGGCCTTTGGCCACAGACCGGAGGCTGCACTGTCGGTTTCCCTACATGGAGGCTTTTGAACTTGGACTGAGCCACTACTGGCTTCCTACCTCCTCAGCTTGCGGATGACATATTGTGGGACTTCACCTTGTGATCATGAGAGCCAATTCTCCTTAATATTCTCCCTTCCATATCTATATTATGTATATCCTGTTGGTTCTTTCCCTCTGGAGAGCCCTGACTAACATACAATACTACATGGATGAGCCTGGAAAGCACTGTACTAAATGGAAGAAGCCAGACACAAAGGTCACATGTATAATTCCATTTGTATGAAATGTCCAGAATAGGCAAATCCCTAGAGAAATACAGATTTCCAGGGGAGTGAGGACTGACTGCTAGCAGGTATGGATATGCTTTTTGGGATAATAAAATTTTTGAAAAATTAAATAATGGTAATGGTTGCACAGCTCTGTGAATGTATTAAAACCACTAAATTGTACTTAAAGGACGAAGCGCATGGTGTGTGAATGACGCCTCAATATAGTAGGGGAGACATCAATGCAAGGACCATTAACTTTGGAGTAGGGAAGCTTTTCAGACTTCTCTTGCTCACACGTAAAAAGGAAAACCTCAAGTTATTTTGAGAAAATGTAAAAAGGAGGGCACAAAGAAATTTATTGGCTAACATAACCAGGAAATCGAGAGATACCATTGGCTTCAAAGTCTTATCAAAGGAACATAATGGCACCAAGCAACCACAGACTCTTTCCTCTCAATGTATAACAAGTCAAGCAGAAAGACACTGATATCCTTCAACCTCCTTAGAGCCATCAAAGGGAAGAATTTGATTGGTGCTGCTTGGAACACAAACTTATTCCTGAACCAACCACTGGGTGGGTACAGCAGGGCTGGGATAGTTTCACTGACTGTCCAACTAATAGTTTGTTAATTGTTCATGTGCCTATCCCTGTGGGATAAGTATTTTGGGGAAGCTTTAGTGATTTATAGTTTCCCAAGGAAGCTAGAATGCAAGCTGAATCTAAAGGGAGGAGTGAGTTTACAGATGAAAATAGAAAAAATGCAAAGGAAGAAGATGTCAGGTAGAAGAATTAGGATGGCATCCTTTCTTTACCTGTCATTTTTAATGCCACTTTCTGCTACCATCAGGACTCTTTCCTAGGGGATTAAGAGCAAAAAACTGACAATGCTTTAACAGTGTCACAGTAATTTTTTTTTTTTTTTTTTTGACAGGATCTCACTCTGTCTCAAGCTGGAGTGCAGCGGTGCTATCATGGCTCACTGCAGCCTCAACATCCCTGGCTCAAGCGATCTCCCCCCACCTCAGTCTTTGGAGTAACTGGGATTAAAGCATGTGCCACCACACCCAGCTAATTTTTGTAGAAGTACTTTTATGTTCTATAGTGAAGATTTAGCAACTCTATTGTAATGGGTTATTGCTATTTGTATGAAAAAACATAATAGACTTCAAAATATAATAGACTACAATAGACTTTTAGGACTTATGTCTTACTCAGAATTTCCTCCCTTCTGGATGTTTTGGTTTTGCTAACCTAGTCCAAACCCATCCCACAATCTTTTTTTCTACCTTGATTCTCATGGTCCCACTTTTGGCCACCAAAGAGATAGACACTTTTCCCTACAAATCTGTTCTTTCCCGTCTCAGTGCATGGAATTAAAATTCTCCTAGTCACCCAAGCCAGAAGCATGAGTGTGCCTGTGATTCCTCCCTCCCTCTCCCTCTCAACAGCCAATCGATCATCAGCTCCTAGAAATGGTGCATTTTAACTGTCTTGAACACAGCTCTCTCATCTCTGCTCCCCATGCCAATGGAATAATTTAGCTCTTCATGAATTCTCTGGTGCTTGGATTACTGTAACAGCCCCTTCTGGTCTCCAACTGACATCCCCTCAATCCATCCTTAATCAAGTAACCTCAGTAGACTTTTAAATGTGCAAATCTGATTTTGGCTTCACTGAGGCTTAAAATTCTGCACTCTACATGAAACCTATTATCAATCTCCTCGGATGCACATTCCCCAGTCGTCTGAACTAAGGAAGTCACCCTGACCTTTAGTATGCAAATAAAAATGTCTCAAGCTCCCTTCTTCCAGTGATGGAAAGCCAGTGTCCAATACCAGCTGACCCCACATTCTTCCCTCCAGGGCTTCCCAGAAGGCTGATGTCTCTCCTGGTCCCCAAGCGTTCTGATTTCCTGCTTCAACTGAGTCTCTGTCTCATTTGTGTCTCTGTAGCTATCTCTCTTATTCCCTCTGTGATATCTCTCATATCCCCATGGCCCTAGAGATTGGTGGGGAGAGAACAGTGCCTAAGAATTTGACCCAGATACAGAAAAGATAATTGATTTCAAGGTTTATGTCAGTGCTGTCACTAAAAGGTAGACTCTCAAGTAGGAGACAGTTTACATAGAGAGCCTCTTCCTGCATTTTGGGGCACCCAAAGTCAGACCTAAAGTAGTTTGGGGAAGGGATAGCGAGAAAAACCTCTATGCATGAAAGATACACAATATGTTATTATTGGAAGCCCTCTTCTAGTGAAAAGGACAAGAATTCCAGTAAAATCATGGGAAAATGGGGACCGGGGATAGACACAACTCAGGAACAATTCCCTTGGTGGGAATGGTGGGGACTTTTAAGTGCAGACATGCTCCAAGTACAGCCTGAAGTCATTGCTGAGAATAAAACACACCCCCTCTCTTTGACCTCTCTAGGTATCTCCAGCACAAGGCATTAGTGTGTAGTAGAATTTTCCTGAAGTTTTGGGACAATGGAGGAAGACCGCATTGCTCTTAAAGCAATGACTTCAATGATTCTTGTTCCTTCCCACAGTGTGGTGAATAACTCCTAATGCACCATTTCAGTCTTACTTCTCCACAGTGTTTTAAGGTCAGTTCAAACCCTCAAAGGGCGAAGTGCAGAAGTTAATGTTTTAACAACTTTGGGTTTTCAAGTTCCTGTTACTGAAGTTGGCAATGTGTGTTAATGTCCAAATTGTCATCATAAACATACAAACATAGAATGATTTTTTGGATTTTATTTATTTATTTACTTTTAGACAAAGTTTGCTCTGTCACCCAGGCTAGAGTGCAGTGATGCTATCTCACTGCAACCTCTGCCTCCTTAGCTCAAGTGATCCTTCCACCTCAGCTTTTCCAGGAGCTGGGACTACAGGCGCATACAGCCACACTCAGCTAATTGTTTTTGTATTTTTTGTAGAGATGGGGTTTCGCTATGTTGCCCAGGCCAGTCTCAAACTCTTGGGCTCAAGAGATCCACCCACCTTGGCCTTCCAAGTGCTGAGATTACAGGCATGAGCTGTTAAAGTGCTGGGATTACAGGCATGAGCCACTATGCCCAACCTAGGATGAATTATATCATTCACTTTTACTTAAAAAACTGGACATATGAGCTGACAACATTTCACACAACGTGGAAATTTTCCTGTTATATGTGTTTGGAAATGAAAAGTGAGAGCACTTTATACAATGTGGTTTTGACATACTTCAATAGAAGGCTCTATGTCCATTCTAAAAGCCTGGAAACATTTCTATTTTCCAGGCTTTTGTCATTCATGATCCTCCTGGATGGTTCCTTCGCTATTCTGGGAGCAGCTTGAAGACAGTCATCCTGGTCAGCTCTGGACTCCGTAGATAGTAAATTCCCTTCCCTGTCAGTGCCTCTCGACTTACACATTTAGATTTTCCAGAAATCTCCACCAACTTCTGAGCTTCAAACTCCAAATATCTTGTACTTTATTTCCCTTCTATGCCTCCTCTTCTTTCTTTTGTTCATCTTCTTCATCCTAGAAACATAACTCAGACCTGGATTCAATCTCGCGTTAAATAACCTATTTCTTCTTTGGTCCAGATGCCTTTGGTCTAATTGTATATTACGTTAAATTGGAAGTTTTGACTGAGGCACCAAGATACAATCAAGATCAAGTTCCGAGTGAAATAGACAACCCGGAAAGACTTGTGAAAATCATGAACCAAACTGGCTGCAGGATTCTCAAGTCCCTTCCTCACACCGAGTCCAGAAAGTAAGTCCGAAGTGGATTTGGTGAGGAAGGATTTGTGAGACTAGTGTCTCTGGAGAGAGCTGTTTTAGGAGGACTTCCCCTCCAAGCAGGAAAATGGGAGATGTACTTGCATCAGCTTGAATCAAAAGAAGATGGCTTCAGATGACCCCTTGGAGGCTTTAAAAGGTGTCCCTGGATGTAGGATGGTGGCAGACATAGCCGACTAAACTAGCGTTTGACTCTCTGTTGAGAAATCTAAATGGGAGCGAAAGTCTGGCCAGCTACAATTGGACAGATCGAAACAGAGGAAGAGGCCCTGGGACCTGCTTGCTTGTCTAGAGTCTGTTGGGGCAGATGAAATGACACAGTTGCCAGTGCTCTGAGCCAGTGAAGTCACCTTAGAACATGTGAATCAAGCTGCCAGAGGGGTGCGCTGGCCTCACTTTAGAGGCTATGGAAGGAGTAAATGACCAGTTAAGCCAGAGGACGACCCACCCAGGTGAGAGATCTCTGGAACTCGGGGGAAGCGGGGAAACAGGGCCTCCAAATAACTCCAAATGCCACAAGATAAAGAGTTTTGAACAACTGCCCAAATTCAGAAAGCCCAAAGCTGCATGATGACCATGTCAGTAAAGTAATAACTTCCTTGCTTCTCTGACCCATCCTCCACACTCCCACCCCTGACCCCACACCAGCCCTAGAATGATAAAAAACAGAGTTAGCAAGCTAGGGAAGAAAGACAGAAGAAACCATTTCCAAAGAGGCAGGAATCCAGCAGGCCCTAGTTTTCAGGGGAGAAAGGAATTATAACTTAGAATGAAGTTGAAAGTTTTTGCTATTACATGAGTTTGGACTTCTAGAATGGAGACCATATTTTATAACTTACAATGAATGTAGGAATTTTATTATTTAAGAATAATCTCTGAAAAGTCATGAGATAGCTCAAGTTTTAACCAGCAATTGGACATATTTAAAAATTCTATGGTGGTTATGTGTCATAACCCTATATGTTTTATATCTAGTTACATAATATGCCCATTACATAATCCTTCTCATAGAACCTCCCCCTAGAATAGGGATTGGCAAAGTTTTTTGGTAAAAGGCCAAATCAAAAATATGTCAGGCCTTGGGAACCATAGAATGTCTTTTGCTACTACTCAACTCTGCCATTTTAGTGCAAACATAGCCACAGACACTACTTCAATGAATGGGTGTGGATGTGTTCTAATAAAACTTTATTTACAAAAACAAGTAGAGGGCCAGATGGGCCACAGCTTGCTGACACCTTTTGTAGACTCTAGGCTTCTGGAAGGCAGGAGCTCTGTACTGTATCTGAAACACTCTACACATTGTAAAATCATGACTAGATAAAATAGAGTAGCTTCTCCCTCACCCATAGTGCAAATTCAGTTCATTTCAAAAAGATGCTTTTTGTTGTCTTGTCATAATCTCCCAAGAGAAAAGAACCAGTATCCTTAGGGAGAATAACCTGAACAAAAAGGCATTTGACTGAAGTTAGAGGAGCTTATTTCTACGTGAGTGAGCTGCAGAGAACAGTAGCACCTCAGAGCATCTAAGCTTATATAGGTGCAAAGAAGGTATATATTCCAGTACATTAAATTCTATGCATGTGCTTTGTAACTAGATCATTGAAATGCAAGTTTTGATTGGATATGCCTTCTCTTCTTTATCATTTTATGATTGATTTGATATGATGTCCTGGACATCGGGGATATAGTTAAATGTTTCTTAAATAAAGGGGAATTTTATTCAGTAAAGAGCCAAGGGGATACTCAAAAATGCATATCAATGGAAGAAATGCATTTTAAAAAAATGCATTTTAATGGAAAACGTATCTTTACTCGGAAGATTCTGTTAATTAGGTGATATATGATAGGGGGCCAAGGGATACAGAAGCTGTGATCAAACTAGGAGAAAGAAACCCCTGATGCTCAAAAAGCAGCTTTATGTTTGATCATTTATTGTGAATTTATTTTCATCCAGGTGTGACAGCATGACATTTTGTCAATGTTGTACACATTTCATTGCAATTTTGTTGAATGACCGTCTTAACAGCACAGATATTACTGGGATTGAGCTGTAAAGGCCTCAGGGCTATACAGAAACCCTAAGTTTGTACTTGAATTGGACAGATCCAGTGAAAACCAATCAAATACCTACTATGTGCCAAGCATCGTGTCAGATACTCTCACATGCATTATCTTGGTAGAGAGTATATAATAGTGAATGAGAGCACAGTCCTGAAGCCACACTGCCCAGATCTGGCCATTGGTTCCATCTCTCGCTAACTTTGAGACCTTGAGCAAGAAACTTAACCTTTCTATGCCTCAGCCTCTGTATCTGTAAGATGATGAAAAGTAATAGTTCCTACATTAGAGGATTGTTGTGAGGAATAAATGCTAGAATATATTTTAAGCCCTCAACACAGTGCCTAGCACATACTAAGCTCTCAAAAATATTAGCTATTATTATAATCCTGTTGAATGTATCCTTACAGCATTATGGTGAGTTTGGCCTGATTACCTTCTCCTACCAAAGAGGAAACTCATGGCATAACTTCCCCCAGGTCACTCAGGGCCAGAACTCAAGTGAGCCAAGCTCCTGACCGTAAGTCCAACGTTCTGTTCATCTCACCATGAGGCCTTCTCAAGGAGGACTGGGTCGAGGTGCCTTCCTTCATTCACTTACTTGTAGCTTTAGCTCCAAATTTGCTTTAGAAAAAAAATCTAATCCTTAGACTGCACCATTTCCACTTCCAAAAGCTAAAATTATGTTTATGATGAGAAACTCTGAGTAGAGGTTCCATAAAAGTATTACATTTTTCTTCATCATAAAAAAAGGTGTTTCTTAAAAATAGTGTTACTTTGTTAGGAAGTATAATAATAGCTGTCTTTTTGTGTAGTGTCCCTGGCTATTATTCAAAGCCAAGCCCACTATCCCGTCATTGTTTTTTTTTTTTTTTTCTTTAAATCAGGAAAGACCCAAAATTTGGCTCTGCAAATTTCCTTAATTTGGAAGAAGAAATAATCCCCTGGAAGTCCAGTTGGTATGACCAGAGGAAAAACAAAGCTCTAACAAGAAATGAGCAAAATTGAAACCACGGGGTTTTCAGAATTAAATTGTTGAATATGTCACATCCTTTCTTGGCCGTCCTCTAGATATATCTGCCAAAAGTAACAAAAATTGTTGCTGCAAGCAGAAATCTTCTTAGGTAGTGACACTGATCATACCTCCCCCTGTGGAGCCTCGGGGAAGCATCTGGAGGGAGCTTAGGGGCAGACATGCACTGAGTCATTCCCCGGGGGAGCGGGATTTCTTTAAAGCCATTTCAGACAGAAGAATGGTCACCCTCTGACAGCTGAACAGCTTTCTCTGGTAATTTCCAGAAAATCTGCTTCCAGAAACAGTTTTTTCTTTGTTTCATCACCACCACCAAGCATTTATAGGATGTCTACTCACCTCTGGGGAGGCATCCAAGATGCGTGGGGAAAAATAATACATAAGATACCTACAGCCTTGAGAACTTATAATCTAAGGTGTGGATATGCAGAAAAGGTACATAGGGCCTGGCACGGTGGCTCACGCCTGTAATCCCAGCACTTTGGGGGGCTGAGGCGGGCAGATCAGGAGTTTGAGACCAGCCTGGCCAATATGGTGAAACCCTGTCTCTACTAAAAATACAAAAATTAGTCGGGGGTAGTGGCACACGCCTATAATCCCAGCTACTCAGGAGACTGAGGTAGGAGAATCACTTGAACCCGGGAGGTACAGGTTGCAGTGAGCCAAGATTGCACCACTGCACTCCAGTCTGGGCGACACAGTAAAACTCCATCTCAAAAATAAATAAATAAATAAATAAATAGAAAAAAGAAAAGGTACATAGATAGGAAGAGGCATTATGTCAATACATGGCCAGACATAAGTGACAATATTTATATCATTGCTATCTGAACCACTTACACTCTTCCAGCCTCCGTTTCCTCTTTATTACTGAGCAGAAATTAATAAAATGGAAACTAAAAAAAAAAAAAAAATTGACAAAACTAATAATTGGTTTTTTAAAATCTAAATAAAATTGACAAACCCTTAGCTACACTAACAAAAAAAAGAGATGACTCAGATAAATAAAATCAAAACCAAAAGAGGAGACATTATGGCCGACAGCACAAAATATGATACTATCAACAACTATATGCTAACAAATTGCATAACCTAGGAAAAGTAAATAAATTCCTAGACACATACAACCTACCAAGACTGAATCAGGAAGAAACCGAAAATATGAGCAGATCAAAAATGAGTTAAGGAGATTGAATCAGCAATAAGAAGTCTCCCATCAAGGAAAAGTCCAAGACCAGATGAATTCACTGCTGAATCCTATCAAACACTTGAGGAAGAACAAATACCAATTCTTCTAAAACTCTTCTAAAAATGTGAAGGAGAGGAAATACTTTCAAACTCATTTTATGAGGCTGGCATTACCCTGATGCCAAAGCAAGACAATGACACTACAAGACAAGAAAACTACAGGCCAATATTCCTGATGAACATAGATACAAAAATTCTCAACAAAACACTAGCAAACTTTATTGAAAAATACATTAAAAGGATCATTCACTATGATCAAGTTGGATTTATCCCAACTCAAGGATGATTCAACACATGTAAATCAATAAATGTGATACACCACATTAACAGAATGAAAGGCAAAAGCTATATGATCGTCTCAATAGATGCAGAAAAAGCACTGGACAAAATTCAACATTCTTTCACGATAAAAACTCTCAACAAATTAGGAATAGAAGAAATGATTCCCCAACACAACAGCATCCACGTGTGACAAGTCCATAGCTAACATGACAATCAACAGTCAGCAAAACGTTGAAGGTCCTTCCTCTAAGATCAGGAATAAGACAAGGATCCCCACTCTCACCATTTCTATTCAATATTGTACAGGAAGTCCTGTCCAAAGCAATTCGAGAAGAAAAAGAAATGAAAGACATTCAAATAGGAAAGAAAGAAGTGAAATTTTCTCTGCTTCCTGAAAACATGATCTTACATGGAGAAAACCCTAAAGGTTTTACCTAAAATTGTTCAAATTTATAAATAAATTCAGTAAAATTACAGCATAAAAATTAACACAAAAATTATAGTATACACTAGCACCAAACTATCTGAAAAAGAAATTAAGGAAACAATACCATTTACAAAACCTTTTTAAAAGTAGGATAAATTTAATCTTTTTATAACCGAGGAAGATGGGGATTTCACTGAGCTCTAAGATGGCTTAGAGAGGAGGCTGAGTGAATCTCGAAATTGGTGCAAGCCACGTAAACTCAAGTATTCTCTGTCTGGGCAGGGAAAGAAAATCTACAACCTCCCCTGACCGTGGAAGAGGCAAGGCTGTCCAAATTGTCAAAATGATGTGGGAAGAAGATGACCTCTTGACTTGAAATAAGAGACAGAGAAAAAAAATTTTCACAATATCACAGTAAATGGCCAAGTGTGGTAGCTCACACCTGTAATCCCAGCACTTTGGGAGGCTGAGGCAGAAGGATTGCTTGACCCCAGGACTTTGAGATCAGCCTAAGGAACATAGCAAGACCCCATATCTACCAAAAGATTTTATAAATTAGCTAGGTGTGGTGGCATGCACCTGTAGTCTCAGCTACTCGGGAGGCTGAGGTAGGAGGATTGCTTGAGTCTGGGGGTTGAAGTTGCACTGAACTGTGATAGCACCACTGCACTCCAGGCTGGGCAACAGAGCAAGGCCCTGTCTCAAGAAAAAAATAAATTTACAATAAACATATGTCAAAGCTTTGCTTAACTCATTAATGAGGGAACCAATAAGAAAGTAAAAGCTAGTTCAATAATATTTAAGGAACTGAGTATAGAACTGAAGGAAGAAGTTTGGAATCAGATTACTTAGATTAGATTCAAAAGTGGTTTTTCCTAAATGCAATAAAATTATGACACTTAGACTTATTTTTCCTATTGTATAAAAATTATTTACATCTTTATCAAGCAAAAATCTACAAGTTAACACTTCAGAATTTAGGCCCAAATCAATAATAAATAGTGAACCAAACACAGGGAAACCCCACAGGAAATTAACCTTTGAATGATGTCTTAGTCCGTCTGGGCTGTTGTAACAGAATGCCATAGACTAGACGACTTTGAGATATCATAGCTCTCAAAGTTCAGGAGGCTGAAAAGTCCAAAATCAAGGTGCTGGCAGATTCAGTGTCTGGTGAGGACCCACTTTCTGGTTTCATAGAAAGCCATCTTCCTCACATGGTGGAAGAGGAAACAGAGGTTCCCAGGGCTTATGAGCACTCATCCCATCCATGAGGGCTTCGCCTTCATGACCTAATCATCTCCCAATGGCCCCACCTCCAAATACCACCATACTGGGGATCAGGATTTCAACATATGCATCTGGGAGGGACACAACGGAAGCACATGTGGCCTTTCTCTGCTCATTCCCAAGTTTTGGCTAGAGGTGGTAATCACAAATAATCTATAAGGATGATTTTTGATCACCCTTACCAAAAAAACCCAAAACCTTCTGTCCTTATGTTTTTGGTTTGATTAATTGACATAAGTGCAATAAGAGATGTCAATTAAATTTATTGAGTATGGTCAGTGGAGTATTGAGCAACTACTACAGACAAAATTAGCATATGTCTGGCAATGGCATACAGAAGCTAGAATTGCATTGTGAATGGCCTCTAGTATTCCAGTAATTTTCTTTTGTTCTTTTTCATCTTATGGGTTATTCTATTCCAAGCTAAGAAATCAAACCTAAGAAATTGATCTCTGCCAGTTTCACATGCAGTGCCTCCACATTTGGGTTAATTCCTCTCTCTAGATCCGTCAAATCTGTTAATGTTTCTGGCTGCCATGCAGTGACTTTCTTTACAGGTGATGAGCTTGCGAGTGTCCTAGAAAGGTATTGTGTGGGATCTCCTGTCTGGAGGCTGGCTGGCTACAGTGTCAGGAAGAGCCTAAAGATTAGATTGTAAGAAAAGAAAATAGAGGCCAGGCGTGGTGGCTCATTCCTGTAATCCTAGCACTTTGGGAGGCTGAGGTGGGTGGATCACTTGAGGTCAGGAATTTGAGACGAGACTGCCAACATGGTGAAACCCCATCTCTACTAAAAATACAAAAATTAGCCAGACATGGTGGTGCACACCTGTAGTCCCAGCTACTGTACTTGGGAGGCTGAGGCAGGAGAATCGCTTGAACCAGGAGGTGCAGGTTGCAGTGAGCCGAGATTGTGCCACTGCACTCTAGCCTGGGTGACAGAGCAAGACTCTGTCTCCAAAAAAAAAAAGAAAAAGAAAAGAAAATAGAAGCCATTTTCAAAGACCTACAGGTTTGGAAGACATGGGTCTGAAACAGCTAGCAATTTGGTTCTTGAAAGATCCCTGAATTGTGTGCAGTTACTTGGGCGAGTAGGTGAGAACCATGTCATGAGGCAGGCAACAGGAAAAAATCCATTCACAATATTTTCTCTAGCTACAAACCAGATATGGCGATCAGGGGACTGTGAAGTTTACCAAATGGGTGATGTAAATCAAAAGACAACATGGCATAGAATATCAGTATTCCGGCCAGGCCTCAGAAATGTGGCATAGCAGTATGTGAAAAAGGGGTCTCGAGTTTATGTGGAAAGGCAAGTAGACTATGGCGAATACGTGGATAAAAATAATGCGAGGCGGCAAGCAACGACTATCATAGCTGATAATATTATATTTCTGAGTGACCGGGCAAAAGAGAAGGCGTGGAATGGATGATTCTTCTTTGGCCATCGTTTGGTACAGCCTCATTTCCAAATCATGTATAATCTTTATAGTTCCCAAGGACAAGAATTAAAATACTGTTATACATTAAAAAAAAAAAAAAGAAAAGATTTGTGTGCATTAGTCCCCACATGGGAAGCACAATCCTTATTCCTTAATGGTGAATTTGGCATACTTGATTAAATGACATTTATTTTTAAAGATGATATTCCAGGTATGACTTTAGCTGTATAACTATTTTCTCTGATTATATTCTGGTTAAAAAAAAGAAGTGGTCAGATTCTTATTGAACCTATGTAAACCAAACAAGCTCAATAAACTTAGAGGTAACTAATTGAAAACTGTCATATCCAGATACTTTAGCAGGTCAGCAAACCTTGTAAGACAAATAATAGAATCCCCTACAGCCATATACATCTCTCTCACACTCTTATAAACAGCAGAAAGTGAACATGTTTGATAACAAAACCCAAAAGAATAGCGTCTCTATAATGTATACTAATAAGCAAAGATGTCTACACATATACGTACGTGTGTATGTGTGCATATGCATACATATAGAACTGGCTACAGAGTTTGCAGGACTCAGTGCAAAATAAAAACGCTAGCCCCTTGCTTAAAAGTTACATATATATGATTAAATAAAATGTATTTTTTAAAATGACATTCCACGTATAACCTTGGCTAAATAATTATTTTGTCTCATTATATCCTAGTAAAAAAGAAGTCATTCAAAACAATGAATATTTTAGCGGTCTACTTTTGCAGTCTACTAAAATTTGTTGAAGTATCTGAAAATTGTCCATTAGTTACCTTGATTTAATATTAATTTTAAGTGAACTGAGGTTTGGGAAAATTATATTTAAGCTGATATGCTACAAATAATTACTATTGTTGATATAAAAATTATCAGAACTATATAGAATACAAAATAGTTGAAGACATAATTTTACATTTTCTTAATTTTAAACATTACATAGAAGTAATGTTATTTTGTCTGATTAGTAAATGAGTAAAAAATATATATAGCTTGGAAAGTTTAGATTATAATTAGTCTCTTTATGAGAAAACAAATTCTAGTCTTCAAATAAGGTAAAATGTATGTTTGCATTATAATGTATTCCACTCTTATAAAATCTAGGAAAAGACATGTAACTGTTTTTTTTAGACCAGTTTGATTTGTTAAACAAATCTCCTTGCTTATATGAACTTGAATTCTTGTTTGTTTGTTTGTTGAAACAGGGTCTTGCTCTGTTGCCCAGGCTGGAATGCAGTGATGTAATCACGGCTCGCTTCAATCTCTGCCTCTCAGGCTCGAGCAATCCTCCCACCTCAGCCTCCTGAGTAGCTGGAATTATAGGCATGCACCACCACACCTGGCTAATTTTCATATTTTTAGTAGAGACAGTGTTTCACCATGTTGGCCAAGCTGGTCTCAAACTCGAGGCCTTAAGCCATTTGCCCAGTGTGGCCTCCCAATGCGCTGGGATTACAGGTGTGAGCCACTGCCCGGCCTGAAGTTGGAATCTTAATTAAAGACTTCTGAACTTGCAGTTTCTGTATTTCTTTTTTATGCTTTGATTTAACTTTTCTTTTTTTATGTATATAAATTTATGGAATGCAAGTGCAATTTTGTTACATGTGCAGTGGTCAATTCAGGGCTTTTCGGATGTCGGTCACCTGAATAACGTACATTGTAGCCATTAAGTAATTTTTCGTCATCCTTCCCCCGACCCCTTCACCCTTCCCAATTTCCATTGTTCTTTTCCTTAGAAGACAAGCAAAGTATTAAAAGTTCCATTTATTTATTTTCTAGAATTTCAGGGAATGTTAGGCATAGCTAAGTACTTCAAATTCTCTGTAAACCCAGTGGAATAAATTCTATACGAGAATTTATCATCTAAATTATTCATATTTTCCAGAATACATTTCACATGGACACAATGAAAGAGATTGGTCTCATTTCCAGACTCACAGACCCACTGAGAGCTTTTAATTGCTATTCTGCAGTCTGAGCTGAAGGTCCTAAGTAAGCACAGAAGTAATAAAACTCAGCCTTCCAGATTTCAAAGAGCTGTTCTCCTCTCCAGCAGGCATGAAATGCTTTCTTAATCTATGTGACTCCAAATAAACAAACAATAAAAAAGACTAACGATCAGATTGTCACCTCCTCCACCTAACCCAACAGATATCACCAAGTAGTTAAACCATAAAGCCGGACTCCCAGTCCCTGCTCTCAGTGAGGCGGATTCACTCAGCAAGCTGTGCACAAACTAGATTCACATCTAGTTTACACAGGGGGCTCCCTCAACTGTGCAATGGAGACCAGACTAGTGGCCAGATACCTATTCTTCCTGGATACAGCATGTTCCACACCACAAGTTTCTGATACACAGCAGTAATCTCAACTCTCAGTCAAGGCGGCTTTCCATCCAAGATGAGAAACAGACCCTTCAATCCCTGGAACCAGCTGCAGAAAGAGACTGCAAGTTATATGGACTGATGGACTTGGCCAAGGACCAGAAACAAAAGCAAAAACACAGCCTCAGAGTTTGAAACAGACCAACCAACAAAAAACCCAGAGAAACCAAGAGACAGCAAAGGTAGTGTTCTGTTAGTGCTTGGGACTCATTTTGGAACCAGGAAAGGTTGTACCTGGATATCCGTAGGACGTGGGGCTGTTCTTGGGCAACACAATTTATTCAGCTCCGACAGGGAGCCTGTTTGGATCTTTCTGTGAGACAAGTTTCCGAAGAGTTAAAAACATGAATGCAGATAAACAGAGACTAAACATCTGCCAAAGGTTTATTTAACCCATTAATGAGGGAACAGCAGATAGAAAAGCTCAATCAGGAGCACTGAAAGTGCAAGCATTTGCAGTCATTGAGGAAAGAATATAGAATGAGACAGCTACCGGGTTACATGTGAAAAGTTGGCTTATGTCCTGCCATAGTCATACCTTTTGAAGTTGTCTTTTTTTCCTAAACAGGAGTAATGTGCATCCTCTCTCCAGCACAAATCTCCAAGTAACTTCTGACTCTAGGTCCTTTTTTTTTTGTTATTTTCTTTATTTCTTTTTTAATTGACACATAATGATTGTACATAGAGCACAACGTGATATTTTGATATGTATTGTCTTAGTCTGTTTTGCATTGCTATAACGGACTACCTGAGGCTGGGCAATTTGTAAAGAAAAGAGGTTTATTTGGCTCGTGCTTCTTCAGGCTGTACAAGAACCATGGGGTCAGCATCTGCTTCTGGGGAGGCCTTAGGAAGCTTCCACTCATGATGGAAGGTGAAGGGGCGCAGGCATCACACAGCAACATAGGAAGGAAGCAAGAGCGAGAAGGAGGTGCAAGGCTCTTCTCAACAACCGGTTCTTGTGGGACTGTGTGAGAACTCACTCACTCCCACGAGAGTGGCCCCGAACCATTCAGAAGGGATCTGCCCCCATGACACAAACACCTCTACCAGGCTCCACCTCCAACATTGGGATCAAATTTCGCCATAATATTTGGAGGAAACAGACATACAAACTGCGTCACATGTATACAACGTGGAATGATCAGATCAGGATCCTTAGCACATCCAGAACCTCAAAACATGCACCATATTTTTGTGCTGGGAACATTCAGATCAGCTCTTCTAGCTATTTGAAAACATACAATATGTTGTTAACCCCACTATGTAGTGCTGTAGAACACTAGAACTTATTACTCCAGGCCCTGATCAGTAGTAAATGGTGAGTCAAGCAAAGGCACAGGTAATGGAAGAATCCTTGGATGAGAGTTTTAGATCAAACTCCAGCATGACATTGAAGGGACACACATTTTTCCTTTTGCCTTGTTTTTGCATTTTTGGATAGTTACCCTTAGCAGCATAGGCAGATGGTAGAATTGAGAAAACGGGGGATTTGAGCAGGTGAATGTCTTATGGGAAGCAAGATGGCTGAGAAGGTACAGAAAGAACATTGGCGTCCTCATGCAAGTTCACACAGAAAAGGGGATCTGCACAGCCCAGAGCAGTGCGAATTCCTTAAAGAGGAGTTAGACTGTCGGGACTGGTGGAAAAGGTTGTAGCTGATTGGCACAGAGTTCCTCAGTCAGATCATCCTGAGCTGCCTGTGGAGTTTTCCTACCCCCATGTCCTTCCTTTCTGGTCTGAGCCATTGCTGCAGCTCCCCCTTCTTGGTGGAGACCCTGTGAGCCTTCCCACCTGTGAGGAGCGCTGTCCCCAGGCTCTTGGCTTTGCATCGCCGCTTCCTGATTCTGTCCACACCTCTAGCCTCACCACAGTACCCGGCCCCACCAACACAAGGTGACCATTCTGCAGTTCAAATTCACCAGCTCTGCAATGGAGAGGCGACTCTCTCTCCTCCCTGACCCCATCCCAGCTCACCCCCTGGCCCCTGCTATGCTACCTGCCTTCCTGTCTAACACTTTGTGTCTCAACCCAGGCCACAGCTCCCCATAAGGGTCTCCTTCTAACAATACAAAGTCTGTTTCTTCCTCTTCCAAGCAAGGCCAGCTGCATTCCTCCACCAGCTGAGGCCTCTGGGCTGTGGGTACCTCCCCTCTCAATAACTTCCCACATGGTGTAACCTTGTCCCATCTCTTCTTAGCTGCATCCTTCTGCCCTGAAGTACTTTGCTTCCAGCTTCCTTGGGTTCTAAATCTTCCTTGGCTCTAAGCCTTGAGGCTGCCCCTCCACTCCACTTTAAGACCACATCCCATTTTCTCAAAGCATTCAGACACATCCTAGGTGGCCTGTGGATTAGACCCCTTGTTCCCTGGGGTTATCTAGGACTTTGGACCACAGTGAGACTATCTTTGCAGCTGTAGCCTCCCCAGGTTTACTTCAAGGTGCCCCATGGCCCAAGGCCGAGGTGAGATTAAGTGTAGAACACCCCCCTCCTTGGGCTCCACATCCACCTGCCTCTCAGGGCCCTCAGACTCGATCCCTGGAATTAGCTCCTCCTTGGAGGTTCTCAGAATCTCATAACAGCCCCGCATGAGACTCAAAACAGCCTTAAAATAAATCCAGGGTTTTTTTCAATGTGCCTTTCCAATTTTTGGAATAGCCTGAGACATAATTAGTGGAGGTATTTATGCCTATCCTTCAAAGTCTTTAGAAGAACCTATGCGAGCCAGAGCTCTGTTACCTGCTTTAACTCGCTTAGCAGGAACCAAAGAGGCAAATGTGAGAAGGAGATGCCATCTGGTTCCCTCCTGCCCTCCCAGTCATCCTCGGCTCTGCGGGCTCCTAGGGGCACTCTCAAGGACTGAGCTCTCACCGGCCCCATTAGTTCTAGCTCTGGGCGATATGGAAACCCCAAGCACCTAGTCAAGGGCCTGTAAGTCTTTCCTCTGACCTTTCCCTAAGGAATCCAGAGGCCCTGACCCTCTTCTTCCAGACATAGAGCCATGGAGCTGCTGCCTCCTCCTCAAGATAGAGCCAAAGACATAGAGCCAGGTACCCAGGGTTTGAGTCCAGGGCCCATTATCTACTGGTTGTAGGAATTTGCGCAAGTCACTCTCTTAGCTTGTTATCTCATGTACAGTGTTAATACTACTATTCACTAGCAAAGACATAGAATCAACCTGAATGCCCATCAATGATAGAGACTGGATAAAGAAAATGTGGTACATATACATCATGGAATACTATGCACCCATAAAAAAGAATGAGATCATGTTTTTTGCAGGACATGAATGGACTGGAGGCCATTATCCTCAGCAAACTAATACAGGAACAGAAAACCAAATACCACATGTTCTCACTTGTAAGTGGGAGCTGAACAATGAGAACACATGGACACATAGAGAAGAACACATACTGGAGTTTACTGTAGGTTGGAGGGCGGGAGAAGGGAAAGAATCAGGAAAAATAATGAATGGGTACTAGGCTTAATACCTGGGTGAGGAAATAATCTGTAGAACAAACCCCCATGACACAAGTTTACCTATGTAACAAACCTGCACAACTACCCCTGAACTTAAAATAAAAGTCAAAAAAGACCCGTCATCTCACAGAGCTTTTCCGAGGACCAAAGGAGACCTAAATAATTTTCCCAACAATGAAGCATCAAATAAATGAATAAATGTTGCTGTTAACATCTATAGTAATAATATAGCAAAAAATAACAGTAAAATTTCAGATGCGTCATTAATACACCTAACCGTAATAACACCTGTCATCATACACCTATCATAATAATAGATCTTTCTTAATGGGGTATCCCAGATCCCTATAGACTATCTTTTCTTAACCTCATAGAGTAGGACACCATTTCCTCCATTTCTCTTGCCCAGGCAACACACGCATTACTATCCAAGGATTTTTTTTACTCTGTCTTTTTCACCTTCATCCAAAATTTCCTCCAAAGACTCACACCTTGAATTGCAGGACAGTGTTGTGTACAACAGAGGCATACTTCACCCTCTGTCCATCCGTTCTGTCCAAAAAGGGGCAGACTAGCTGATCCTGCGGCTAATCCTTCCTGAGCCAGCTGGGCATTAATTCAGTTCCATAAACATCGGTGGCACATCCGGGGACACAGGCATTGTATGAGCAGTGGTTTCTGTGACCTTTGCTAAGTGCTTGACAAAATTAACATGATTTTGGTTCCCTTTTTCTTTTTCTCTTTTTTTTTTTTTTTTTTCAGGGTCTCGTTCTATCACCTAGGCTGGAGTGCAGTGGTGTCATCTCGGCTCATTGCAACCTCTGCCTCCTGTGTTCAAGCAATTCTTGTGCCTCAGCCTCCCTAATAGCTGGGATTACAGCTGCCCACCACCATGCCCAGCTCATTTTTTTGTATTTTTAGTAAAGACAGGGTTTTACCATGTTGGCCAGGCTGGTCTCCAATTCCTGACCTCAAATGATCTGCCTGCCTCTGCCTTCCAAATTGCTGGGATTATAGGCGTGAGCCACCGCACCCGGCCAGTTCCCTTTTTCAAGTGTAAGACTTTTCAGACTTTATTCCTCTAACATGCATTATACATTTCCAAGTGGAGGATGTAGCATGCTGTTTTCCAAATTTAACTGGCCATGGAACCTTTATTTCCTGCATGGCACCTCCTTGGATTAGTGCCCTGTACAGCGCTTGTCTTCACCTAGCATGTGGAATCCGCACACAAAAACCCCTTCTCAAGGCACCCCAGCTCTGGGGCAAGTGAAGAGCCCTCCCGAAGCTTCTGTTGTAGACAGCTCCTTCACTCCCTTTTCAGCCTCCTCCACATCAATCTGAAGCACTTTTCTGATTTTCTACTGGACAGTATTTCATCCCATAGAGGTTTCCTTCTACACGCTGACTCCCCAGAGCCACTCAGCGTGGTGGTGCTGTGAGCTCATGGGACCAAGGCCTTTGTCTTTCTCCCTCTCAGCGTTGAACATACCTGGTCTACATGCAAGAATGAGGGACTCAGCATGGGAGAGAACTTCTTGGCTAATTTCAGCAAAACAGCCAGGGACGATGTGGCTAGAGCAGATGAATGGCCATGATTAAACCTATCTGGTTGTAGTGGCTCACACCTGTCATCTCAGCATCTTGGGAGGCTGAGGCTGGAGAATTGCTTGAGGCCAGGGGTGTGAATCCATCTGGGCAATGTAGCAAGACCTCGTCTCTACTTTCAACAAACAAGAAAAAAGAAGGAATCTACAAGTCTCTTCAGTACAAATTTCTCTAAAGAGAAAGAGTCCAGGCCTCCAGGCCAGAGGCTCCTAAGTAGCCCCCGAGACCAATCTAGAGGAGCCCCTCTCTGTTGACAAACGAGGAGTGACCTATTATTCCTACCCCAGGCAAAGCCGGAATATACTCACGTCCTAGGTACCGGAAGGGAATTCCTCCTTGCCTTTGAGCCCACTTTAGGAATTTCAGATTCTCTTGAGGATCTGTTGTTTGCCTTCAATTTCATTCCTCTCTTCAGCATTCATTTCAACATGGGCTGGCTGTGGGCCAGGAGCTTCACCAGAACCTGAGGAAGGCAAGGCTGCAAGGAAAGCGTCCCTGGGGGAGCATGGTCATGTGCTTAGAGGACCATGCTTGGAGGACTGTTGGAGGGCATGGGACACATGCCTTCTTTATTTTGTTCCCTACAGCATACGTTCTAGGAGGAGTGTTAGTTGTTGGGGGAACCAAAGCCCACTCAGGCGACCAAGGGCCATTGTCTCTGCCTGAAGTACGCTAGGACCCCCCATGCCCAAAGGGCAAACTTGCCGTGAACAGCCTGACTGCCCTCTGCTGATAACCCGTGCTGGGGATGGAGACAATTCACTACTGTGAAGTTAAAAGAGCTTAAGCTTCAAGGACTCTGCCCTGCACAGCCTCCTTCCTGTGCAGGGCCCTGTCCCTGATTTTGCACTCGTAATGTAGTATTCTTTTCCAGATTCTCAAATGGAATAAGGTTTGGCCCCAGAAATCCTGGATCCAGCCTTGGTGGATAAGAGGCACATGCCTCTCCAATGACATCACATTCCATGGAAATTTACGGGACCAGAAGCGGGTTCTGAACTCAATGGAGTATAAGAAAAGCACCTAAGACCAGCTCTCAGGCTTGGTGCATTTGCAGAGAAAATGGCTTCCTGGGCAGATGCTGGAGTTTCTGGATCTGAATTGCTGAGATGGCCTCAGAGCAACTCCTGTAGACACCTGACAATGCCCAGAGCCCGGGGCCTTGAACCAAGCTGGGGGATGAGCCATTCTTTTTCTATTATAGTTCATTTTCAGGAAAACTCTAGGGAACATCACGAGGCTTCTAGCCTTCTTGGTTTGTTACTAGATTGGCTATCTCCCCACCACGCTTGATTAATTTTTGTCTTTAAATCGGAGCAACTCCTCGTGGAGCTGCTACATCAAGGCAAGCAGCAGATCGAGATGCAAGTCGTAACCAATGTTCCCAACAACAAGGCTTCCCAGCCCAGCAGCTGCTCTGTCTCAGGGCCGACTCATGCCCTTCGCTTCCAACATTCCCGTCAGTTTCAGGACCCCTTCTGTGTCCTGAAACTTCAAAGCAAAATGCTTCCTTTTCTCAGGACTGTCAGAAGTCACTGGATTCCCTTTAAAGTCCTCTAGAATCCCATTCCCCGCTTATGGCTTCTAAGACAAAACAGAGTGTTCCATTCTTTTGCTGCAAAGCATGTTGGACAAGAAAATCCAACTGAAGGCTTCACGGCTGTAATTTATTTGGGCTTTTTTCCTGTCACCTTGATAAAAAAAAAAAAAAAAAGCACAGGCATTGCCCGACAGTGGACACAGCCTCCTTGTAAGAGTGCGATGTATGTGCCGAGTAACTGCGCCCGGGAGACAGGCTGCTCAGAGATAAGCCAAGCCAACACCCCATAAAATAAGAGGGAGCTCCAATAAAAGGGCAGGCTTTGAAAGAGAAACCCTGAGGCCAAGCCCACTTGGTGGGAAACAGATGTGCCTGTGACCTAAGATGAGATGTGTGAGCCTGACTTTCTCCCCCGCAGTTGCTGGCCACATTCAAGGTAAGCCCCGTGTGGAGCCAGACAGTCGTGGGCTCCCTGCAAGGGAGGGCTGTTCAGTCTAGCTTTCAGTCATC
>NW_012117533.1:285056-304273 GCF_000951035.1 Colobus angolensis palliatus | reverse complement strand
GTATTTCACATGCATTAGCTCATTGGATGCTCCCACTGCCTTCCATGAGAAAAGCAGGCCTTCTGAGGTCAGAGCAGGCCGAAGACGTGCAGCCTGGCTTCTCACCCAGGTCTTTCCAAAGTCTGGGGCAAAGCTCTAAGTACTTCCTGCCCCTTGCTCAGCAACCACCCTGCTTACAGCAGAAGAGAAGAGAGTGTCTAGAAAGCATCACACAAGTCTCTTCTCTGGAGAGAATCCCACAATGTGAGTCCTGGAAGAGATCGCCGAGCCCCCACTTGAGCACCACCCTCATTACACAACTGGAAAAAGTGAGTGCCAAATTGTCTCTCTCAAGGTCAGCCAACTCATTAATTGAAGACAGAAAAATAATGTGGAAACCAAGCAATGTCACCATTTCGTGATGGCTTCAGGCAAAGATTTTACAAGGAAGATGTTGGAAACCATGAGTGAGGTTTGGGACTGGGCATTATATGTGAATTGAGTTTTTCCCTGCATTCGACAGGGTGAAACACTGGACAGGTGACTATGGGTAAGCAAGAAATACCAAGAATAAAATAATGTACACATCTGGAATACAAGAGGCTTTATAAGGAGACCACAGAACCTCATCCATTCCAGAACTTTGGGATGAAGTAGAGCCAGTCACTATGTAGGAGGCTTTGGAGTGGGGGTGTAGACATAGGTGTCACCTTTCGGGTCCAGGCTGATGGACCTAAAGAGACTTGTACTTCGTGTCTTAAAATATAATCAACAGGCCTAGTAGAAGGAAGAGGGGCTCTTGGAAGGAATGGCTGCTTCCAAGTCTAGGTGATTCCTTCAGTGATGGTGAATCAGGAGGGAAGGCTACTGTCTGTTAGCCTGATGGGTTTTCCCATCTTCTTGTCTCCTGTCCCACCTTGTGAACAGCTGAGGTGATAGTAGTTCCATCTTAACTCAAAGTTTGGATGCTTATTCACAGGACCTGGCCTTATCTTTGACTTCTGGGTAACCCCATAGCATGGGTGACTCTGGCCAGAAACCAAAGGTATGTGGTGAGACCAGAATCAGCCTGGATCCTTTCTGTGGCATCATCAGATGGGGGCGGGCACTCAGGTCCCTTCTTCTGTAATCCTGGCATCCCATAGCAAGGTTGCTTAAAGCCAAAGGAAGCTCTCTAGACACCCACAGAAGAAATCCATCAAGTCTAGAAGCCAACTGGGTCACTGTCCTAATTCTGAGTATGGTGTCTTGGTTTCAATCAGGACTCCTCTCCTTCCTAGCTGATCCATGGATGGATCATTCCTTAAGGTCAAGCTCAAGTTCTTCCCATCCTGGCTCCTGGACCCTTTGCTGATAAGCCAGCCACATATATCTGCCTGTCTTCAGCTCCTACAACAAACACTGTCTCCCTGAATTGCACTGGCCTCTAGCCTGAGCTAGCTGAAAACATTATTTACTTATTTATTTATATTATTTTTACTATTATTTTTGCCGATCCCATTCCTCTGCTTAAACCTGGAGCTCCCTGAGGACTGGGACTTGATGCACGTAATTCCTGATGTGTCTTATGTTAATACCTAGCAGTGCTGTGAAAGGTCCCTGGGGACGATTTGTCAATGACAACGAAGCCATCTGTGCCGTGGTTCCTGCATCTTGCAAGAAGAAGCTCGTGAAATGGGTTGTAAAGTGTGTATCCCTCCCTAGAACATTAGCACTTGCAAGGCAAAGAATACTTTTTATAGATGATGTGGCATCTGTGAGAAGAGCCACGCCTTGGTGGCAGTGCTGTTTGGGGCTGGTGAGTGGGACCTGGGTTAAGGGAGGAACAGGAAGCGCTTTGACTCTCCCGCAGGTCCCGAAATTCCTCTTGTCCTTCTTGCCTGTGGTTAGGAGAAGTCATTTACAGCCATGTCAGGCCACCTCCTTCTGGCTTCCGACTGTCCCCAGGGGAAACTGAGATCGCTGCTGGGGCTGTCAGGGCAAAGCTTTTGTTCCTTTAATAAACCGTGTGGTAGATCTCAATCCTGCTGACATTTGTGAGGAAAACATTTCAAAAAAAGTCCCAGTCGAGATGGAATGCCGGCTGGACTGGAGCCACTTCTGAAAACACAGGCATCTACACAAAGCCCTTGTGTTGTTACTGTCCTGTGACCTCATGAGTTGGTCAAGGGCTGGTCTGGGGAGATCAGGCGCTGAGGGAATGGACTGGGCAGGTCACCAGTGGCCTCTGGCCTTGAAGGATGGCCTAAGTGGGTGCTCCAGTTTGGGAGTAAAAACATCTGAGATGTTCCCAGTACAGCTACATTACAATTATTTGGGTTTGTGGATGTGCAGTGAGCCCAGTGCTATGTTAGGTGACACAACTAAAAAAATACTGATTAGTGCCAGGGTAAGTATTTATGTGGCAGGGTTCCTTGGAGCATTCCTATGGGAAGAGACAGATGCAACCAAACATGGTCAAAAAAGGCTTGTGGAGTGTGTGAAGTCCACTAGGATAGTAAACTAAGTACAGGTGTGCGTGTGGTGGGGAAGAGGGTGCATCCTAGGACCCGGGGATGGCGTGAAACGTACAGGAGAAAATAGAGGCATTGTGTTGGGAGTACTGGGTCTTGTAAGAAGGTTTCACCAGCTGGGAACAGATGTGGGGCCAGTAGCAGATGGCACTAGGAAGGTAGATTGTCTTCATAATGAAGCCTTGAATGCCAAGCAAAAGAGTGTGGTTGGTAATCTCACAACCAAGAATGAACCACTAGAGGTTATGGCAAGTGGGATAGAATGACAAGATTGGGGTTTTGGAGAGCTGACCCCCAAAGAGGGGACAGAGTTTCACAGCAGAGGGTTAGGGGCCTGCTGCCATGGTTCAGGCAGGACATCGGGAGAGCAGAGACACGCTGCTGGCCAGAGGGACAGTAGAGGGGATCCACCTCGCAGTGGCCCTTCCTGCCTGGCGAATGTGTTTGCTCCTCATTCCAGGCAACTACACACCCCATCGCCAAATGAATTATCGGAAGCATGGTTCTAACAAGGCATCACTTTAGTCTCGTTACTCTTTCATCAGAATCTGCCCCCACCCCCGGCTTCCCTGCTGCTGGCCATAGAAAGTTCATATGCCTCGGCTTGCCTTCAAGGCCCACATGACAATTCTCATGCTTTGATAAAGCAGCAGAACTCTTGCTTCAAAGGATATTCCACACAGAAACCCGAGATGCAGAGCAGATCGCAGGAGAGCCACTATGCTCACCTCTAAACACAGCCCGGCGATCCTCCCGCTCCAATCAGCCCACCCTGCACACTTTGGTCTCCAATCCTTCACTTACCTTACCTCAGCCCCACCCGAGTAGTCGTAGAGACCCATTGAAGAAAACGCCACAGCCTTAAGAAGCACAGTTTGAACCATTTTCCTACAGGGTCAGTTTCACTCTGCCTTCTCTCCTGCTAATTTTCATGCCCCTCAGAGCTCTCGACCCTCTGTCCCAAACACACCTTGAACCTTGGCCTTCTGTTGTTATTGCTTGTCTCGACGCCCTGACATGATGTCCTGATAGTATCTCAAGGGCTTCTAGATGTCACTGGTCACCGGGCCAGCCCATGCCTCTCCCCTGCCACCATGTGCAGCAGCAGCAACCATGATTTACTGAACACTTAATATATCCATTTTATAGAGATCATCTGATTTAATCCTCAAATCAACACACCCAGATAAGTATTATTATTTTCTCACTTTACAGAGCAAGAACCTAAGTATCAAGAGGTTAAGTAATATATTCTAGGTCACGCAGGTAGGAAGCTGCTGAACCAAGACCCAAACCCAGGCAGTCTGACTCAAGAAGTCCCACTCTCGGTCAGTTCCCTTTACAGCCTCCCTAAACACATACATATAAATTGACTGATGGATTCATGAACTTTATGACTGAGGGAATGCCGGTAACGAAAGAGAACATTCACTCATTCATCCAGCATACACATATTGCGTTCTTAGTATGCAACAAACCCTGAGCCAGGCCCTGAGGAGATGGTGGTTGAGAGAGGTGGACAGTATCTCTGTTCCTTTGGAGCTTGAAGCACAGGAAAAGAGGTCAAAGATGACTCTGAGTTTGCCAGTGTGAGTCATTCAGAGATGAAATGATAGCACCATGGGAACAGAAGTCAGGAGAGGGAGTCAACATGGAGGCAGGAAGATGATCTTGGCAGGTGGTCTGCAGAGCTTCAGGTGCCAGGTTGAAGCAAATTTAAAAAGTGGAATTGTTCAGAAGGTGATGGAAATACTGGCTGGGAACTGAGAGAGAGAGACAGTGTGGGAGATGTGGACTGGGGAATTGCATAAATAATGTTGACAGCTGAAGATAGGAGAATAAGCCAAGATTAACATGGAGAAAATTAAGTCTGGAGACAAAAGCCAAGACTTGGAGAACACCCCAGAGAGAATGGACCCCTCTTGAGAGAAGACACGGCCACAGGGAGTGCAGGAAGCCCAGGCACTCGGGGGTCTGAAGGAGAGAAGGTGCTAACAGGGCCAGGGGTCTTGGGGAGAGCAACGAAAAAGAATACTGGAGAAGTTTCCTCGGTTGGCCTAAAGGCAGTTCTTGTGATTTCCAAGAGTACAGTTTCAGTAGAGGGGTGAGGGTAAATGGCAGATTATAGGAGATTTAGAGAGAAAACGGGTGATGAGGAAAACCCATTTACTAAATACACTTCACATGGAAAAGCTGGCATGACTAGGGAGCGAGAATGGGCAGTTAATAGGGAAAAAGTGCTGAACAAAACCAGTTTTACAGATTAAGTGACCTGGACCAAATATAAATATGTTCAAATGTGACAGTCCCTGGACTTAAAATAGAGTGGTGAAACCAAGCCAGCTGAAAGAAGACCTCCGGAGCTGACCTCCCTGAATCCCAGAAGATCCACCCCAAATGAATGGTGGTCTTGCCTCTCTGTTTCCTGTTTGGGATCACGACTTCATTTGGTTCAGCAGATTCTTTCTTCTTTTTATAATTAAAATTTTTTGAAATAAAAGAAACTACTCAGTTAATCCCCCAAATGTATATTTTTTCCTTGGGGAAACATTTACATTCTTAGGACCCCCAATGCTAAAGCCAATAAAAGCAGCAGCAGAAACCATTTTTCATTATTATCCGCAAAAAAGCAGAAGGAAATGAAAGCCTCAAAGAATTTCCACATTTTGGGGGGAGAAAAATGACTTTTTTGCCTTTGGATTTTTATCTTTTCTGCCACCATAATTTAGATAGACAAAGAACAGGCCTGGCAGTAAGACCAGTCTCCATACGGCCAAATAGCTGACTTCCCAGAGGACTTAAAGAAAAGATTATCAAGAGTATCTTTGTAAAAGCACAGCAAGCTCAGATCTGAGATCATGGGAGATCATAGGAGTGAGCTGTTTCTTGTTGAAAGCAATTGTTAAATCCAGCACCAGAACACATTAATTTGTGAATCATAGAGATACCGTTCTTCCTAGAAAACTCATCACCTACTGACCTCTGGTGCAATTCAAGCCCAAATACTGAAGCAAAGGGCAAATAAGAAGTAGTGAAATAAGAAAAGCCTCAAGTCACAGCTAACCCCGAGGAGAGGTTAAGGCAACTGGGTCACGCTGGCTTGAGAAAGAGGAAATGGAGAAAAGATAGGAATCACAGGAGTTAACTGCTGGCTCTTTGTGTTAGGAACAAGACAAGAAGGAATGGTTTAAACTCCCACATGAGGACTTTACTTTGAGAATAAGAAAGAATTGTTGACCAATTGGTTTGTAAAACAAGTGTGTTCCTAAGGATCTTTGAGATCATTTAGTTCAAATCCTACATCCTCCTGCATGAGCTTCAGCAAGTTACCTAACTTTTCTATGCCTCTGGGTTGGCTCACATCTATAATCCCAGCATTTTGGGAGGCAGAGGCAGGAAGATCACTTGAGCCTAGGAGTGCAGGTCCAGCCAGGGCAACATAGTGAGATCCCATCTCTACCAAAAATACAAAAAATTAGCAGGCATAGTGGTGTATGCCTGTGGTCCCAGCTACTTAGGAGGCTGAGGTGGGAGGATTATTTGAGCCCAGGAGGTTGAGGATGCAGTGAGCTTTGTTCGTGCTACTGCACTCCAGCGTGGGTGACAGAGCAAGACTCTTTCTTAAAAAAAAAGAAAGAAAGAGAGAGAGAGAGAGAGATTTAGTAGTATCTCTCTGTTGTAAGAATTTCATGAGTTTGTTCATACAAAGTGCTTAGCAGAGAAGCAGACACATGACAGATGCTCAATGAATGTGAACTCTCATCATCTGCCTTGTGGTCATTGGCGGCATCATTACACCCAAGCAAGCACTTACCTCAACCAACACAGTCAAGTGTGAAAGAAATGTAACATATTTATTCTAAAACTGCATTCATTGTCTGTTTTGAGCCCCCATTTGAAGGTATATTTATCCCAAACAATTCAGAGTCACTTCCTTTCCTTGGGTGGGATAGAGTTGGCTTCTGTAAGCCAAGGTGGTGGGAATGGGGAGAGTGGGCAGATCTGGTCCTGGGGACATTGTCAGTCCATGTCAACATCCTCTGAGAGCTGGATGCAGCCTCAGGCCTCAGTCTGCACAGATAGCTACCACTCTCCAGGGCTCCTCAGCCCAGCTCTCTCTCTCCCCTGCTTTCAGAGCCAACTTGGGTCATGGCCATGGGACCCCTGGGAGTCTGGATAAACCCTGATGCGACTCAGGGCCTGAGCAGCCATTTCTGTCCGGGGATCTTGTCACTGTCCAGAGCTGGGCCCAGGAGTGGGAGACCCAGGATTCCTCTGTTGATTAATTTCCCTGGAACTTTCATCCCCCTACCAAAGGCTCTGGCCCAGAGAGAGCAACACATGGGACCTCCCTTGGTTGAATCCCCAAAATCTACGTGTACTCCTGATTTCTCTTCTGACAGCCTATCCACTATGGATTACAAGGGCAGATGGGGGACTAAATGTTTGGTTAGTTCACAACATTATCCCACTGCCCCCCAAAGAAGTTAACTCTTCCACTTCAGCCCCTGATGGAAGGCTCCTATTGGGCATGGTGGTCTTGCTGCTTCTTTCAAATAACTTCCTTCTGCCCACACAGAAAAGCTGCAAGAGCTCCTCAAAAGAGCCTGTGGCTGTCATCTGTGTCCTTCTGCAAGGGCCCCCCCAAAGGTTTGTGAAGCCAGCCATTTACCATCGAGAGAGGGAATTTTGAGAGGCTTCCAGGGGCAAACAAGCAAAGCATTCCACTCCCATCAAGTGTTATGACTAGGGTAACTTAGGGCCCAAAATATAGCTTAGTTTCATTCTATTAATATGTCTAAATAGCTTACAGAAAATACAGGTAGGAAAATAAGACAAAGCAGGAAGAGTTTACTCCACGTGCCAAGGATCCATACTTGCTACAGGACAACCCCAAAGGGGACCCACCTTTCTAATAGCCCAGGCAAAGGAAGTCACATCTCTCCCCAGCAGGGAGAGAAGTTCCCACCATGGGTCTCAGGGGGGCGACACCGTGTAAGACAGTGAATGAAATTTCAACCATATCCTTCCAGGAACTGATACAGTGAACTTCCCATATATAACACCCTGGGGGGAGTTGGACAGTGAGGGGCAAGGGGTTAAAAAACCACCCTGGGTATAGACTGAGAGCATCTTGTTAAAGGGAATTCCAGTAAAAATCATTCCACAAGGGTTGGTATTGTCAATCCTGGCACACATCTTGCTGCTATTTAAATACATAATAAGTAATCTAAATACACGTAAAAAAAGTTTAGTAGGTAGAGAAGAGAACAGACTACATATTATTCAGGCAGTTCTTTCCAGATTGTTTCTTTCCAGTATCCAGTGACAGCAAGTTCAGGTCAGGGTGACCAACTGTACCGTTTGCCTGGGACTGAGGACTTTCCCAGAATGTGGAATTTTCAGAGTTAAATCCAGGATAGTCCCAGGAACACCAGGATGGTTGGTCACCCTAATTCAGGATGACAATGCATGATACCTGGGTCATAGCTCTTCTGCGTTGCTGGGTTTTTGTTTGTTTTTTGTTTGTTTCTTTGTTTCTTTGTTTTTAAGAAAGTGGTGTTATTCTGTAGCCCAGGCTGGAGTACAGTGGTATAATCACAGCTCACTGCAACCTCCAACTCCTGGGCTCAAGTGTTCCTCCCACCTCAGCATCCTGAGTAGCTAGGACTACAGGCATGCACCACCACACCAGATGGAGAAGGAGTCGTGCTATATTGCCAAGGCTGGTCTTGAACTCCTGGCTTCAAGTGATCCTCCCGCCTCCTCCTGAAGTGCTGGGCCAGCCCTGTGTTGCTGCCTTTAAAAGTTGGACAAACCTAGGTAGGGAGGAACCCAAGAGGAAGTAGAGAGCTGCCAGATCTCTGCAGGGAAGGGGACAGAGAGAGTATGTGGCAGGGCCTGGATTCTCCTCCCGAAGTCTTCTCTCCTACAGTGCACAGGTCAAGGCCCACAATATGCCCAGTCTGGTGCTTTCTCTGTTCTAGGTGCTCAGTCAATGCTAGGGCTCCAGTTGAATGGAAGTGACTTAGGGGAAAGCATTCCTCAGCCTCTCCCAGCTCCTTTTGCTTCATCTTGCCTTGAATCTTCAGCCTCTGTTCAGGGCTGAGCTGTGTGTCCTGGAGGCTGGGCCCCTAGAGATGGAGAAGCACAGTCCTCTTCTACAGGGACTGATGCTATTCACCGGGCTGTCCAGATACTGAACTAAGTAGCCTTACCCCCTGAGATCCTGCTCTGGCAAATGTTCTCACTGGGGCTCCTCTTTCCTGCGAAGAGACTGTGACCAGCATCTGGGGCTCTTTTCTTCTTAACATTATCACCTATTTCGCATCTCAGCCACCTCAAGGACCCAGGGTGCTAGACTTATGGCACTGGAATTTTAGACACAAATAAAATCATTTTGCCCATGGGGGTCTTGTGATGCAGTTGATCGAACAAATAGGTAAATTAGGAAATGTAGTCTTGTCAACTTTATTTTGGAGGCTTTAGAATTGATATACAAATAAAAGCAAAAATAAACAAACAAACCCACTCCCAGAACTCAGCTCTTAGACCAAAATTAAATCAAAATCCATTTAGGCCTCTGAAAATTATCTCCCACTTCCGACCTGTGGCTCTCCTCCTTCACTTTCTGGGAAAGAGAAGCAAACAATCAAAGAAGTCGATTCTCTAACTCCTGATTTATTTACCCTAAATCTATGGGTTGAATCACTTTTCTTTTCTGGGGCTGAGTTCCTTTATCGATAAATACAAATAGCAGTAACAATAGAAACCATATGAATCATGTTAGTTATGTGCCAGATACCATTCTGCTCACTTTGTTTATATTAATTTACTTAATATCCACAATAATATTGTGAGGTACATGCTATCATGATCTGCATTTTACAGATGAAAAAATCAGGGTGCAAAGAATTGAAATAACTTGCTCCAGGTCACATAGCTGGCCAGTGAGAGAGCTGAGATTCAATCCAATCTGGCTTCAGAATGCATGAGATTTAACCATTAACTTAATGTTGGATGGATGGATGGATGGATGGATGGATGGATGGATGGATGGTGACTGGATAGTGCACAGTGGATGATGGATGGTAGATGGATGGTGGATAAATGGATGAATTTATGGATGCATGGGTGAAAGCATGGTGGATGGATGGATGAATGAATGTATGGATGCATGGATGAATGGTAAGTGGAGATGGATGGATGGGTGGATGGTAGATGGGTGGATGGTTGGTGGATAGCTGGCAGATGGATGGATGAATGAATGAATGGATAAATGAGTGGTAGATGGATTGATGAATGGATGGATGGGTGGTGGATGGATAAATGATAATAGATGAATGAATGGATGGTAGGTGGGTGGATGGATGGATGAGTAAATGGATGAATGGTAGGTGGATAGATGGATATGGATGGATGTGCGGTGAGTGGATGAATGGAGAGTGGATTAATGGATGGATGGCATATGGGTAGATAGATGAATGAATGGATGATGGATGAATGAATGAATAGATGGATGGATGGGTGGTGGATGGGTGGTTGATGGGTGGTGAATGGATGATAGCTGAATGAATGGATGGTAAATGGGAGGATAGATGTGAATGGATGAAATGGACAGATGGATAAATGGGTGATGGATGGTGGATGGGTGATGGATGGATGGATGGATGGATTGGTGGTGGATGGTAATTGGGTAGATAGATGGTTGGATGGGTAGTGGGTGGATGTGGATGGTAGATGAATGGATTGATGGTAGATGGGTGGTGGATGGATAAATGATGGACAGATGGATGAATGGGTGGATGATGGATGGACAGATGGATGGATGGGTGGTGGATGGTAATTGGGTAGATAAATGGTGGTTGGATGGGTGGTGGATGCATGTAGATGGTAGATGAATGGATGGATGGGAGATGGGTGGGTGGATAGTGGATTGATGATGAATAGATGTATGAATGGGTGGTGGGTGGATGATGGATGGATGGATGGATGGATGGATGGATGGATGGATGGATGGATGGATGGTGGATGGTAGATGGTTAGAGAGGTGGTGGCTGGAGGGGTGGTGGATAGATGAATGGGTGGTGGATGCTCAAATGAAGACACTGCCCAGCTATTTCTCAGATACCTCTCTGAGGTAGATACAGAACTAACATTTAAAATGCATACTATTGGCATAAATTGTGGTTACTATTCTTCCAAATTAAATAGAGGGGTATCCATTGGGAGCAAAATAGACAAAAAATGGGTCCTCCAGGACCCATTTAAATATCTGTGGAATGGAAGCAATGAAGTTATGTTTCTCCAAAATGAATTAATTTGTGAAGAGTTCCTTGAGAATCTTGGATTAAAATTGTTCTTTTAGAGCCAAGACTAACACATATCTTACATAAAAGTGAAAAGAATCTTTTCAACTCCCCCCTCCCCAAATAGAGTACTGTATCCAGGCAACAAAATCTTATCTTAAACCTCCAAAGAATTACATGAGCTCTCCTTAAATTTTACTCTTTAATTAAGAGACCAGTTTGAGGTTAGCCAGATCTGGGGCTTTGACGTAGCAGTCGCCAAACCTCAGCGACAGGCCTGGTTTCCATCTCTGTGATATTAATCTTTTGACAGCCAAACATTTTTCTTCATGTGCCTTACTCTTAGCAGATGCCTATTAACTGCTTAGAGAAGGAAAGGAGGAAAACCCAATGAATCTAAAGAATCAGGTTAGCCTGAGTTCCCTACACCAAATGGCTCACGTACGAAAGGAACCATTGTCTTCTAAAAGCTAACCCTTGATAAGATTTTGAAAGACTTGGGTTTTTCTTGTGATTTTGCTCAGGAGATGATTGTCTTATTTTATTTTTAGTTGTTCAATTGGTGGGTCTAATTAATGCCATTCACTTTTTCCATGAGATCTGGAATTTAACTGTGCCTACGTGAATTTCATCGTTATGCCCCCATTTGAGTTAGTTCATGTTGTTGGCAATTCTGCAAAGTGAAAAGCACTGGACGGGAGATTGGTATATTATTTGGACTGTACTATTCTGAGTTATGAAACTCCTTGCAAGATACTGAACTCTTCCTGGCCTCAGCTTCTCAGCCTCATCTCCCTTACCTGTGAAATGGAGATAATTCTATCCACCATACCATCTAGGCATTGTAAAGAATGAATCATGACCAAAGCTAATCGCAAGTGTAGCAGTCAATATAGTTGGAGAAACAATAAGAAAAGCTATCCTGTTAAGTAGAAGAAATCATGATAAAGTAACATTTGCATTATTATATGAACATGGCTTTGAATGTCCAAGGTTAGTTTATAACCAAACTTCCCATACTTAACAAATCCCTCTGATATTACCAGTGAGGCAAACAACAAAATAACTTACCCTCATATAAATAATAAGACCAAAGCGGGGATAGAGAGTTTGATAGAGAGTTTGTCTAAGGGGTGGACTCAGAGTCCTTTGAGGCCTTTTTGAATGCGGACACTGAGATTCCAAGTTTATTAATGAGTTTTCTCAGATCTGAGAATTCCTCATAATTTTTCAGGGCCCTACCTCTCCCTTTGGTCTTTGGTCTTTTTAGCATTGTTTCTATTATAAATTTAGCATTATTTATGTTATATATAATGCTAAAAGTATAAGTTTCCAGTAATAGAAATGCTAGGGTTGCATTAGTGGTCTTTTCTCAATTTCAGTTCTTTACAAAATGTAGGGAAAAAATAATTTATGACAATGAAGGAACTAAGATTTATGGTGATTGTTTTCATGAGAGTTGAGATCATTAAAGAATCCATAAGCTTTGCAGCGGGAATGGTGGCTCACACCTATAATCTTAGCACATTGGGAGGCCAAGGTGGGAGGATCATTTGAGACCAGGAGTTTGAGGTCAGTTTGGGCAACATAGTGAGATCCTATCTCTGGAAAAAAAAAAAAAAGAGAGAGAGAAAAAAAATTTACATAGCTTCCAAAAACAAGCTACTTTTGGGGAACATGAATGGAGCTGGAGGCCATTATCCTTAACAAGCTAATGCAGAAACAGAAAACCAAATCCCACATGTTCTCATTTATAAGTGGGAGCTGAATGATGAGAACTCATGAACACAAAGAAGAGGAACAGCAGAAACTGGGGGCCTGCTTGAGGGTAGAGGATGGGAGGAGGGAGAGGAGCAGAAAGAAATAACTACTGGGTACTACGCTTAGTACCTGTACCTGGGAAATGAAATAATCTGTACAGCAAACCCCGGTGACATGACTTTACCTATATAACAAACTTCACATGTCCCCGAATCTAAAATAAAAGCTGAAAATAAAATTAATTAATTAATAAAATAAAACAAAATAAAATGAAAAGGGAGCTTGCTGCTCTGAAAAAACACCATGATGACCTCGAAGTCTAAGTTCAAATTTAGAATTCTCTACTGTATGGAATCCTGCAGTGGAGTATGGTGGTGTGGGGAGAGCTGGCCCTGGCTCCAGGCCTTTGTACCATAGCTTACCCTTCTGTTCTCTCATTCCTCCCACACTGCGGGGAGACTCACACTCACCCACGTGGACATCCCAGCACACGCATCCAAACTCCACCCACCAGCACATGCAGGGATGTGATGCAGAAAGAGGAAAGCTATGGCCCCTTAGCTCTGGGGACACCTTGTCCCAGGGGGAGGCACAAAACTGGATAAAGAGGCTGGGTGCAGTGGCTCACACTTGTAACACCAGCATTCTGGGAGGCTGAGGCATGCGGATCATTTGAGGTCAGGAGTTTGAGACCAGCCTGGCCAACATGGTGAAACCTCGTCTCTACTATAAACACAAAAATTTGCTGGGCGTGGTGGTGGCCACCTGTAATCCCAACTACTCAGGAGGCTGAGGCAGGAGAATCACTTGAATCCGAGAAGCGGCGGTTGCAGTGAGACGAGATCATGATACTGCACTCCAACCTGGGTAATACAGCAAGACTCCATCTCAGAAAACAAACAAACACTTCAATAAAGAGTCAGAGTTTATTTCCCAAGAGTAAGGGGCTGTAATAGAGTTTAGCAAACTGCAAAGTCTAATGGAACAGTCCCTTACTGCAGACAACAATTGCAAGTTTGGGGGTCTTCAGGATCACCCTCACATTCCATAAATCAGCCTGGCATGGTGGTGTGCACCTGTAGTTCCAGCTACTTGGGAGGCTAAGGCGGGAGGATCACTTGAGCCTGGGAGGTCGAGGCTTCAGTGAGCTGTAATCGCACCACTGCACTCCAGCCTGGGCAACAGAGCAAAACTCTGTCTCAAATAATAATAAAAAAAAATTTAAAAAGAATCCTTGAGGTTTGACTTCCCCAATCCCTTTCCTCCCTGTGAATGAAATTCTCTCCAGAGATGGCTGTGTACATTGCCTAGGTCAAGCATGCTACTTAGAGCAATTGTATTTGCTTCCTGGGTACTTCTTCAGACACTGCAGCTTGGCCTTAAAAAGACTGCTCTGAGTGTCACAAGCGCTATGACTCAAATACCATTCAGATGATTCCTGACCCCAGAAACCTCTCCCATTCCAAAGACGCTTTGTCCACATCCTAATGGCCATAAGAGAGGCTCCAACCCCTCCTTCAAAGTTTCTTGTTACTTCAGTGTGTGTTTATTAATAATGGCTTGTCTGAGCAAGCCTCCAGTGTGTCCAGCTCATTCATTCACAGTTCCCCTTGCTCCAGCTAGGATAGTAACGCATTTGGAATCATGACGTGTGAGGGAAGCTGAAGGAGCAAGACAAGACAGTTTTAGTGGAGACAGGGTTTCTGATTTTAGAGATGAATTCTCCTATGAAAGAAATACCAGATTTATTGTTCATGACTTATTATTCCTGATCGGATTACTATTCATGACATCCAAGAACTGATCTGGGACCCATGAGTGGATGTGGAGGTAGATTCCTGGCTTGGTATGAGGAAGAACAGTCTGTTTAGCACCAGAATGGGCTGCCCCACGAGAGAGAGAGTTCCCCAAGCAGTCAAAGTGTGTGCAGGCAGAAGTAGTGTGACCATTTGTTATTAGGGGATCTTGCTTCCAATTGAGAGCTTGTCTAAGGGATGGACTCAGAGACGTCCGAGGCCCTTTCAGATGGGGGCACCAGGATTCCAAGTATATTAATGAGTTTTCTCAGATCTGGGAATTCCCCATCATTTTTCAGGCCCTATCGCTCCCTTTGGTCTTTGCAGAAAGCCTGCAGTAAAAACATTTCACATTCCCCAGATATCATTCTCCCCACCCAGTTGAAAAGGTGAAAGTGACATACCTGAACCTGAGAGACTGCATTCTTATCAGCGCTGCTCAGGGCAGAAGTGTGTGAAGCCAGTGAAGTCTGAAGTTCACATTTCCCTCTTTTCTCAGAAGCCCCTGCTTTTACAGAAACTTCTTTCTTCTCTTAGAACAAAGGAGTTTATTGAGCTCATGACATCTTCATCAAAATACAAGAATATATAAAGATTAAATAAGGCCTGGGACATAATAGGTGCTCAATAAATCTTTGTTGAAAGAATCAATAAATACATTTTAAAAGCAAGAGGAGAAAGAGGACAATGCTTGACCCAAAAGGCAACTATCTTAACTGTTCCGGGCCCATCTGTACAACAGGATGAATGTACTAACGGTGATTTGCTCTTGGGTTAGTCTGTGGATTGGATAATATGATGAATGTAACATGCTTAGCAGAGTGTCTGGCACATATTCAAGGCTTACCAAATGCTGAGCCTGCGTGTGGTGGCTCATGCCTGTAATCCCAGCACTTTGAGAGGCCGAAGCAGGAAAATAGCTTGAGCCGAGGCAGGCACATAGCTTGAGCTCAGGAGTTCAAGACAAGCATGGGCAACATGGTGAAACTCTGTCTTTACAAAAAATTTTTTAAAAATTAACCAGGTGTGGTGGCAGATGCCTGTGGTCCTAGTTACTCAGGAGGCTAAGGTGGGAGGATCACCTGAGCCCAGGAGGAAGAGGTTACAGTGATCACGTCACTATATTCCAGCTGGGGTGATGGAGCAAGATACCGTCTTAGAAAAATAAAATAAAAGTAAATTCATGCAAGTTCTCTTCTCTGTTCTCATAATTGTTATTATTACTATTGCTTTAAACAATGTGATCTGAAACAGGGTGGACAAGTGAAAGAGCTACTCGGGATTAGAATAGGGTTTCTTCCTGGCTATCCTCCCACGCCCCAACCCTTTTTTTTCCTGTTTTTGAGATGGAGTTTTTCTGTTGTTGCCCAGGCTGGAATACAATGGAGTAATCTCGGCTCACTGCAACCTCCACCTCCCGGGTTCAAGTGATTCTCCTGCCTCAGCCTCCCGAGTAGCTGGGATTACAGGTGACTGTCACCACGCCCAGTTAATTTTTGTGTTTTTGCTAGACATAGATTTTCGCCATGTTGGCCAGGCTGGCCTTGAACTCCTGACCCCAGGTGATCCACCTGCCTCAGCCTCCCAAAGTGCTGGTTACCCCTTTTATTGCAGCACACCACATCTTATCACATCATCTGGGATTGGCAAACTATTTCATGCAGATTTTAAGGAGAAAAAGCCAGACGCTCACTTGGCAGAGGGGTGCAATTTCTTGCTTCAGAGGGTTGGATTGCTGAGAGAACCAGCGATTTGTGCTCATTGCCTTGGTAATTACAGAATCCCCTGTAAGATGGTAGATGTCAGAATTACAGATGGACATGAGCCCTGGGCTTCAGAGGAAGTTAAGCGTAGTCTGAGAAAATTTTATATAGGGAACATCTGTTGGAAAATGTCATAAAAGAATGAGTCTACGATTTAAGTTTTCAAAAGTACTTACCAACAGGTGGGAGAATTTGTGAAAACCAAAACATACATGTTTTTAAAAATCTTGTCGATTCAGGCTGTGTGTGCTGCCAGTCACTCTTGGGGGCGGGGCAGACCAGGCCCACTGCTACCTCATCTTCCTTCTAGCCTGAGCTTCTGTTGATGTCATCTCTGTCAGACCCTGGATGAGAAAGAAAACAGGAACAACACGAGGAAGACGAGACATCTTCCCCAGTGAGAAATCTGCAAGTGTGCCATTTTAGAGTTCGTGGTAACATCTTTTCTTTGTTCTTTTCTTAAAATTTAATTTAATTATTAATTTTTATTTATTTATTTATTTACTTTTCTTTCTTGAGACGGAGTCTCACTCTTGTCACCTAGACTGGAGTGCAATGGCACAATCTCGGCTCACTGCAACCTCCGCCTCCCGGATTAAAGCAATTCTTCTGTCTCAGCCTCCCTAGTAGCTGGGATTGCAGGCACCCACCACCATGCCCAGCTAATTTTTGTATTTTTAGTAGAGACGGGGTTTCACCATATTGGCCAGACTGGTCTCGAACTCCTGACCTCAGATGATCTGCCCACCTCAGACTCCCAAAGTGCTGGGATTACAGGCATGAGCCACTGCGCCCAGCCATCTTTTCTTTGTTCTAACAGTTCTAGCAAAGCACCATTCCTCTCTGCAAGCAGGGAAACTCCTAGCGTACTAGGCTAGATTTGGGAGGCCAAGGTGGGAGGATCGCTCAGGGTCAGGAGTTTGAGACCAGTCTGAGCAGCAGAGGGAGATCCTCCCCATCTCTTCAAAACATACAAAATTATCTGGGCATGGTGTTGCACACCTGTAGTGCCAGCTGAAGGAGGGACTGAGGCAGGAGGCAGGAGGATCACTTGCGCCCAGGAGCTCAAGACTGCAGTGAATCACAATTCTACCACACTCCAGCTGAGGCAACACAGCAAGACCCTGTCTCAAAGAAAAGAAAAGAAAGAAAAGAAAAAGATTTAATATAGGGTCGAATTATTTATTATCATTTAATTTTTTAAAAAGGCAAAGGTTCAAGGAGATTCTATTGTTCAGTATGATTCAGTTGCTAAGTGTCGTGAGGAACCTATAATCCGGGCCCCTAATGATCCATGAAACCAAATGCCCTGGTGAGTGAACCTTAAAAATTACCTAGTCATACTAATGAGTATTAAGCACAAATAAAAACACTTGTTAAAAGCTGCAGACAGTATCAAAGTGTATTATTAGCCAGTTAAAACTCAAGCCCTTTAAAAAGAGGCAAGTCACAATAGGCTCTTCAAACACCTCTCTGACATAACTAAGGCAATCAGCCCATCGCACCGTAACCAGAAGACAATAACTAATTGCAATTGCCATGTATAGTGTGAAGGCCTTTCCTTGTGGATTCAGAATGGAGCATGGACCACAGTTCTCAGAAGCAACTTTTAGAGAGGTGAACTGTGTTCTTCCCATTCCTCAGATAGAGAAAGATCAAAGCATGTATATAAGTAATTTGCTTATTTTCAGAGTACGTTACGTAATTAAACTATATCCCAGGGCAGATCCTGCATGGTCACTTTTTTTGGGGGGCAGGGGACAGAGTCTCACTGTCGTCTAACCTTGAGTGCAATGGCGCGATCTCTGCTCACTGCAACCTCCACCTCCCAGGTTCAAGCGGTTCTCATTCCTCAGCCTCCTGAGTAGCTGGAATTACAGGCGCTTGCCACCACACCTGGCTACACAGTCACCTTTTATTAAGTGTAGACAGTCACAACATTATTGTTCCAGAAGACAGAAGTTGTCTTTTTTTACCTGAATTTCCCAAAGATTGCTTCTCAGAAATAATTGCTTTAATAGACCCCAATTGGTGTGAATGAAATAGTTAATTAAAATTCTATGATGAAGTGCATTAGAATTTGCAATGCACCTCTTGCCTCTTATTCACTCAAGATGACTGCCCTCTGACATCATTGTTTTCTCCTTCTAGATGTTGGGTGTAATGCCAGCCATTGTTACAATAGGACATTGCATTTTATACCTGAGATCACAGACTGGTTGTCATCAGACAGAATCATGTAGTCCCCTGTTGTACAAACAGAACATTCTAATGACTATTCATTAAGTGAAATATAATGGAAACTTAAAGTGACCCCAAAATTAAACTCTTATTTGGGGGTTGTCTAATGACTAATGGTCACTACCACCAGTTTGGTGACATTACAACAAAACTCTACTGCTGACAAAAATATTAACCATAAATGATGAAAAATTTTCAGTTGGGACCAAAGGAACATCTGGAGGCCATTAAAGTAGGAGAATTTTCCCTCTATATCCTGATTGCCAAACTTAGAACCAACCACCCAGAAACTGTGGCCCCCCATGCTAACTCAATGTTTATGTTTCATTAAAAATGATTTCAAGGGTTTACGTCTTGCACTTCATGGTCCAACTCCCATACGTATAGCTTTTCATCTCACTGGTCATGTCCTAGAGCAGACGAGCATTCCTCACCTCTTGGTTTCAGAAGAAGGAGCTTCTTGGGGAATAATTCCAAGTTCTTTATTTGCATCTAGAATCTAATCAAGAATCTGGAAGTCCTGCCATCCTAGGATAAATGAGGGGAAGAAAACAAGGATGCAAGACATAAAATGCAGCAATAAAAACATTAGATGCAACAATATTAGATTAGATGCAGAAATATTAGAATTTTAAAAATACTATACTAGGGGTGGCTTTTAAATACCTAGTACAGCTACAATAAGCCATGAAATTGATGAATGGAAAGTTGTATAATTTCAGCTGTGTATTAGTTGCTTTTTGCTGCATCACCACAAACTTTGTGATTTAAGACGGATGTAGCCAGGCACGGTGGCCCATGCCTGTAATCCCAGCACTTTGGGAGGCTGAGGCAGGCGGATCACCTGAGGTCAGG
>NW_012117533.1:273904-279371 GCF_000951035.1 Colobus angolensis palliatus | reverse complement strand
CTCGATCTCCTGACCTCGTGATCCGCCCGTCTCGGCCTCCCAAAGTGCTGGGATTACAGGCTTGAGCCACTGTGCCCGGCTACTTTATTATTGTTTCTAATTAAACAATAATAATACTCAAACAGAACATTTGAAAAACTCAGAAGAGCATTTTAAAAAATCAGTTAGAAAACCAACCATCCAAGGTAACAACTGACAACATATATTTTTTGGGTTTTCTTTTGAGACGGAGTCTTGCTCTGTCGCCTCGGCTGGAGTACAGTGGTGCGATCTCAGCTCACTGCAAGCTCTGCCTCCCACATTTAAGCAATTTTCTGGCCTCAGCCTCCTGAGTAGCTAAGACTACACCCGCCACTAGGCCTGGCTAATTTTTGTGTTTTTGTATTTTTTATTTTTTGTATTTTTAGTAGAGACAGGGTTTCACCATGTTGGCCAGGATGGTCTCGATCTCTTGACCTCATGATCCACCCGCTGGGATTATAGTCATGAGCCACCATACCCGGCTGGCAACATACATTTTAAAGCAAACTCTTTCAGTATTTTTCCGTACACATCTGAAAAATATATGTCTTTTTAATCTGAAATTAACTCTTACTATTCCTACTACAGTATTTTCTGTGCTGGTTAACATGCACCTAAATGTAAATTAATGATTGTATTCTCTCATATGAATACGCTTTCTCAAACATTTGCCAAGCATTAGATACCGACGTCACCTCCAAATTTTGCTGTCATAAGCAATGTTTTCACAAACTTCCATATACACGTCTTTGAACACAGTTCTTATTCCTCTGGAATAAAGTCCTAAGAATCAAAATGCTGGTCAAATAAATATGCAGTTTATAAAGTTTTTAATAATATAGTAACAAGTTGTCCTAAAAAGAAAATTATGCTAATCAACACTTTCACACTATAGTGTAAAATCACCAAAGAAATGAGCCTTCCACCAGAGGAATCTCAGTTAAGAATGAAAAAATTTGGCCAGGCACAGTGGTTCATGGCTATAATCCTGGCACTTTGAGAGACCAAGGTGGGCAGACTATTTGAGCTCAGGAGTTTGAGACCAGCCTGGGCAACATGATGAAACCAAGTCTCTACAAAAAATACAAAAAATTAGCCAGGCATGGTGGCTGGCACCTGTAGTCCTAGCTACTCAGGAGGCTGAGGCAGGAGAATCAGTGAACCGAGATCACATCACTGCACCCCAGCCTGGGCAATAGGGCAAGACTCCATCTCAAAAAGCAAAAAAAAAAAACAAGACGATATATTACCTTACAGTTCTTTAAGTTAGAAGTCCAACACAGGTTGCACCGGACTAAAATCAGGGTGTCAGCTGGGCTGCATTCCTTTCTGGAGGTTCTAGGGGGAAATATGTTTCTTTGTCTTTTAGCTCTTGCAGCTGCTCCATTCCTTTGTTTATGGCCTATTCTCCATTTTCAAAGCCAGTGAGGTTGCATCTTTCTAACTTTTCTTCTGCAGGAATATTGCCTTCCAGCCATGGCAGGAAAAGGTTGTCTGATGTTAAAGATTTGTGTGGTTCATTTAGGCCCACGAAAATAATCCAAGATAATCTTCCCATCTCAAGATTCTTAATTTAACAACATCTGCAAAGTTCCTTACAAAAGCAACATGTTCACAAATTGCAGGGATTAGGACGTGGACATCTTTGGGGGATCCATATTCTGCCTATCACGAACTATTTGCAGACTCCAAGTAGTAAAGAGAGTTGAAACTCAAAAGCTCATCAAGTACCTTTTTCATTGTCATTCCTTTTAGCATTGAGTTTTACCTTAGGACATAGGACAGATATTTTCAATACCTAAAACCTTAAACATGGAACAATTTCACAAATGTCATGAAACCAGAATGAATCTCTTGGCTGAAAGTTTTTCGATTTTCAAAGAATTAATTTTCATTTTACTAGTAAATTTGAAATGGATCCAGCTTGACTGTTGCACTTTTATATGAGACACTAAATCACGGTTCTTTGGAAACGACAACATGTTCATTGAAAGCATAAACTGTCATTTTCCCAGAATGTGTGGAAGGGCGGATGTGGTTGATATAATGTGTTTCTTAACACATCTTTTCACCCTGAACTCACTCCCACCATGTGTTTAAATGCATTGCAGGGCATAGAGCAGCCTCGGTGGGTGCATGTGATCGCAAGTAGTTTCACCTGTTTCTCAAGCATATATTCTTACGGGTGCCTGGCAAATGCCTGAGCTGAGGACAAGGTGTCCAAGGAATAAGAACCTGCTGCTGTTTTTCAACACACACCACAATTTTGGATGATTCTCAGCAAAGGGCATTTCTTCTACTCCAGGATCTGTGAATTTACTCATGGTTTTTAACAACCTGCAGCCCGGCTCAAGTCATAGCCTGGATCCCAATTTGAAATGAGCTACATTTTATTAGTAAGTGTCCAGAAATGGCTTGGTGGGTCTTTTCAGTCTTGTAAAAATGTGGTTCTTATTGGCGGTAACATGCTTTTTGGGCATTGACTCATGTTATCTCTTCAAGCAAATGATTCCTTCAGGAGGCACACACTATATCTAGGTTCGCTGTGTGCGACACATCAGATCCTGGCCATAGGATGACTTAGCAAAGGTACAGGCAGTTTATTGCACACTTTGGGTCCTGTGCTAAGAGTTTTAAGGGCATTATCTCATTTAACTTTACAAAACCATGTAAGATAGAATATATTAATCATCCCATTTTCAGACAATGAAAGCAAGATTTAAAGTGACTTGCACAACCTCATGAAACTGACATGCTTGGGCTGGACTATATTGAGACTAGGGGAGGTGAGTGAGCACTCAGTTTGGTGCAAAATGTAAAGGAAAGCCAAAAGGCTCAGTAAGCAAGGTAAAGGATATTTCAGCGCAATTCTTTAAAAAACGCAAAATTAGTGAAAACGTTCCATAATAAAATATTAAAATGTGAAAAAAAGACAGACTCTGACCTTGTACTTGTAAGACTCAGCCTTAATCACCTGACTCTAATCCTGGCCCTGCTGAATCCTGTCCCTTCCCTGGCTGTGATTTGAACCCAAGGTTGGCTGAGACTGAAGCCCGTGTTTGTACCCATTACTCTATAGGATGCATCTGCCTCCTCTGCCAACGGGGCAGCTAGGATGTACTTAAATTGCTTTTCAACAATGATAACAAGCCGGGTGCAGTGGCTCATGCCTGTAATCCCAGCACTTTGGGAGGCCGAGGTGGGAAGATTGTTTGAAGGCAGAAGTTTGAGACCAGCCTGGGCAACATAGCAAGACCTGCTTTCTTAAAAAAAAAAAAAAAAAAATTGTAATTAGCAGGCATGACAGCATGCACCAGTAGTCCCAGCTGCTCAGGAGGTTGTGGTGGGAGGATACTTGGAGCTCAAGAGTTGGAGGCTCCAGTGAGCTCCACTGCACTCCATCAGTGATTACCCCTACTGAACTCCAGCCTGGGCAACGCAGCAAGACCCTGTCTCTAAAAGAAAACAAACAAACAAAACAAAACAAATAATGATGAAAACAGAGCTGATCCTCTCTCCTACCCATTTCTGTGAAAGTTATACCGTAACGGGGGCATAAGAGGGGCATCAGTGATGGTGAGAAATCATGTGAAGTAGCCTCTGATCCTTAACATCAGCCAAGGAAACTCTTGGTAGAGTGAGTCCTAGTTTAGGGAGAGGGACTTTTCCCTGAGCAAATCAGTAGTAATCAGTCTGTGAGCAGATTTGCTTTAGTGCAAGTGCCGTGACTCAGTTCAGGTGGACCAAGGGCCCTCTTGCAACTAATCTATTCCCAGGTGATTTTGTGACCTCTTCCTCCCTGCCCAGCCGGCCCCCTGCAGGTGGCACTGTGGACTCAGGGCCTCTGTTCCTCCTAAAATAGAAATTCCTTTGCACAAGCCAATTGGAAAGACAGCGTCCTCTTTAACTTCTTGTCTCCTGCAATTTGAGCAGCTGTTCAGCAGTTGCCAAACAATGCCCACAGCTCTTTTGGGTGCATCCCTCACTGCAGCCCCGCCTGTCCAGCTTCCACGGCGGTGGAGGGGACGCACCAACCACACTTATGTCAAAGCGGGTACTTCATAAAATTGTCATTCCTCCTGCCTCTTTCTCCTTTCCCAGCCAGATCTGAACTTCATATTGTATTAATTATTGTAGCAACTTCTTGTATATCTCAGTTTAAACTTTTGGCTATAACTCCAGTACCCAAGCTTTAAAAAACATATTTCTTTCTTTAAATGCCATCATGAAATTGAGCAGGATGCTTTGCTCTGAGGAAGCCATCCTTTTCCCGGAATCCACAGTGATATCTGTCCACCCTCTGAGCTCTCCCCGAGCTCAGGGTACTCACTCTACTTCATGTTCAACTCAAAGTCACTTTCTCTGTTGGACACTTCAGTTGTTCCAGTTCACAAATGAACGGTGCAACTTTTTTTTTTTTTTTTTTTTAAGAATTCTTGCTCTTTCTTCTTCTACTTTTTAAAAATTTTCTCTAGAGACGAGGTCTTGCTATGTTACCCAGGCTGGTCTTGAACTCCTGTCTTCAAGTGATCCTCCCACCTTAGCCTCCCAAAGTGCTGGGGTTACAGGTGTGAGTAACTGAGTCTGGCCTTCCTCTTTCTCCTTAAAAACACAAACATAATTTTCTCTATGTTTTCTTCTGCTAAGAGTATTAACAAATATATTCTTCATTTATCAACAACAAATACATGTTGTCTGTCACAGGTCAGGCCCAATATCATCTCATGGATTTTCCTTACTCTCTGAGAGTTTGGCTGAGACTCTTCCCAAAAATTCCTCTGAACTTAGCTATTTGCTCTAGTCAAGGGCGATCTGGGTAGTTGAAAAAAAGAATGTCTTAATCTGTCCTGGAGACAACTGAGTTTAATAACAGCAACCAAAAAGGAGAATATTCTTCTCTGAAGACAGCTGAACAATTGTTCCAGCAAATACCATTATATATTATTAAAAAATAATATATGAAAGGTAGGTAAGGAATGGAGGTACTCATATTTTTAGACTGCATTTTCAATTAGCGTTTTCTTTTCTTTCTTTCTTTCTTTTTTGTTTTTTTTTTGAAACAGAGCCTCCCTCTGTCACCCAGGCTGGAGTGCAGTGGCACAATCTCAGCTCACTGCAACCTCTGCCTTCCAGGTTCAAGCAATTCTCCTGTCTCAGCCTCCCAAGTAGCTGGGACTATAGGTGCATGCCACTACGCCCAGTTAATTTTTGTAGTTTTAGTAGAGACGGGGTTTCACCCTATTAGTCAGTCTGGTCTCGAACTCCTGCCTTGGCCTCCCAAAGTGCTGGGATTATAGGTGTGAGCCACCTTGCCTGGCCTCAATTAGCATTTTCTGAAGACTACTTTGTTATTGTTTCTTTTTTTTTTTTTTTTTTTGAGACGGAGTCTTGCTCTGTCGGCCAGGCTGGTCTCTATTAGTCAGTCTGGTCTCGAACTCCTGCCTTG
>NW_012117533.1:241920-271974 GCF_000951035.1 Colobus angolensis palliatus | reverse complement strand
GAGAGAGAGAGAAATTTTTTTCTGAGAGCATCAGAAATCCAGCAGTGAAAAGGATTATTGAGAAAGGCTATCTAATCGTTATCTTTATCTAGCCTCAGTGATTATACACCAGGCTCCTCTGGTAAGATTTTAAAAACCCCACCCCTGGAGATTCTGATTTTATTAGGTCTTGGGTATGGCCTGAGCATGGTACTATCTTACAGCTTCCCAGGTAGCTTTAATGTCAGCCAAGGTTGAAAGCCACTGAGCGAAAGCATGTTTTAAGTGGAAGAAATTTCCAGAAGTTTGGTTAGGTTCAGGTGTGTGTCTGCTCAAGGGATGACCCGAACAAGTTCTTGTTTTTCCCCTCAATTCTTTGACTTTATGAAAAACATTTCTGAGAAAACTGTGACAATTTATAAACCTCTGAAAATAAATCATAAAAATGTCCAAGATAGGTTCTTTTCGTAGCATTTAGGTAGCATTTAGGTAACCAAAAAATGGTAGCCTTAGAAGCGTCACCAAGTTTGCAGTCAGAGAGAAGAAAGTCACACTGCAGTGATGGCTTCACAGTTGTAACTTGGCCAAAGGTGGAGCAAGTCCCTTTCTGGACACAGACCATCTTTGAAGACAGGGCAGTGTGGAAGAAAGAGAAAGAGCGTGACTTTGGGGTCACACAGACCTATGGTTGAATTCAAGTTCTGTTATTTATTAATGTGTGGATAGGAGCAAATTCTTAACTTTCCTGGGTCTCAGTATTTTAGTTTTTTTAATCTATAAAATAGCAACTAGATAGCAACTTTCTCATAGGGTGGTCATGAAGGTTATAATGGAATAATGTATGTATGATTCCTAACCGCTGGTCAAAGATAACTGCATTTTTAAAAACTGATGCCAGTAGTTCTTCGTACATGGCCTTTGCAGCATACTTACTTCTTGATTTGCTTTCACTATAAGGGACCCACCTGTCCGAACTACACTCCAAGTTAGGGCAGGTGGATTCTAAGACTAGCCCTGCCGCTCCCCAGAGGCATGACTTTGGGCAAGTCACAACTTTGCAGAGCCACAATTTAAGCCTTTAAACTCTTGGAAGCCTCTTCTAACTTCAAAAATCTCTAAAGGAGATCTTTCCCCTTGCTTGGAATTTTTGATACTCAAATTAAATACATCACCAGAACATCTCATGTCATGATTTTTAAGAGCCGTAATTTATAGTGCCTATTATGTGCATATGCATGTGATAGCATTTAAAGTTCCTGACAACTATGAGCATTATGAGGGAGTCGATATTCTTATCCTCAGTAATGGGTGAGGGAACAGAGTCAAAGGAAAATAATTTATCCAAAGGCACACACACAGTTGATACATTGCACAACTGAAATTTGAACTTGATTCCAAAGCTCTTGGTCTCAACATGCCTGACTGCAGAGCACTGCTGGTTGCTAAAACAGCACTGATTATGCAAAGGTAAACCCTTCCATTTGAGGACCATTCAGGCTTTTTCATTTTCCTCTTCTTTCCTACTTCCCAAATCCTCACAATTGTTTTGATCCAATTACTCCCCAACCAGAGTTTTGGCAGAAATGGGAAAATCCTACACTCTCAATTTTCTAGAGTCCTTTGAGTGAACCACATCAATATAAGCTACTAAACCCAAAGTAAATGCATCCTGACTCATCTTTTATTAACTGGATCTTATAAACATCCACAATCACCCCAACACTACCCAAGAGAATGGGAAACATGAATGAAAGGAGATGGCAATAGTAACAGATTATAGCTACAATAGTGTACTTTTTAAGATTATGAAATATGTGAACATATAACTGCATTGCTAAAGTCCATCCCAGGCCCTTGGAAGGGGCCCATTCTTGAGGGATACCAAAGCGTTAACTTCATCTGCTGCAGGTAAATTCACCTCTAGCCCTGCCTCGCTCAATGGTATTTTTTAAAATGAGACTTGTTTACAAATAGCTACAGAGACATTATGAGTTTTAAAGAAAAATAATGAAAGCTGTTAAACATGGTCTAGTTTTTCTATTGCTATCATACATGATGGATTTCCCTTTCTAACCTTAAAATAGAAAATTATTCGATTCTAATCATTTTCATCCATCACATAATCGCAAAACTTCAGAGCTAGAAAGAACAGAGTTAGAAAGATACAGAGCTCATCTGTCCACAGATATCTGGGTTTTCAGGATGAGAAAACAGGCCTGCAGAGGCTGCATGACCCAGGCAAACTCTACAGACAGAGACAGGCTCTTGTTCTTAAAACAGCAGTGACAATCACTCCAGCCTGCATCTGCTGAGAGTTTATTCTGCCCAAGACAGGTAGAAGCACAAGGCACGCTCTCTGTTCCCAGAGAATTTTGCTCTAGTTGGGAAATTTATATATAATTAATAATGAGATAGTATCTGATAATAATAATAAATAATGATAGTATTATTAATATCATAAATAATAATGACAGTATCCGATAAAGTGAGATTACTGTCAGAGGCAAGAAGTGTGATCTCAACACATTTAACACTTTCAACGCTCAATATGAGAAGTTTAGCAACTTCGATCAGATGTGGGGTTCCTATCACCTTGTCAATCAGCCTCTCCTGAACCAAAGGGGTTGTCAATTCTGCTAAGAAGCCCTTGGGGGCTGGGGATTATATGGCCGAAAGAAACTACCAAAGACTCCGTTTTTATCCAAATTTTATTGGTTTTGGCTAGAAGCACCATAAACTCTCTGCAATAGACAGGTACAGTGTATTCCATAAAGTACAAATCTGTGTGGGTGGGTGTGGGTGTGTGTGTACATTTCAGTGGAAAAGAATACAATGTTTCTGGGAATATAAATACAAAAGAGCTCAGTTAATCCTAAACCTAATATACTATGTCTCAAATTAACTGCTTCTTCTGAAATAATATTTGGATCAAGTTTTTGAAGAAATCTTCACAAATACAGAAACTCCAGATGGTAAGTCTAGGTCAATATTCAAGTGCAAATGACTTCTTGCTTCTAGTTGTGGTCTTAAGTAAGAAGGAATCTTGTCCAAATGACTTCCAGGAGATGTGCTTCCCTTACCACCCCCCCCATTTTTGTTCCTGCAGCCCCTAAAGTACGGTTAATCCCTAGGAGCCCCTAAAGTACAGTTTTTAAAACCTAGCTAATGAGTACAGCAAGTAAATACAAGTTCCAGAGCTAAAAGGGTCCAGTAGTACCCACCTGCACTCATCACCATGGCCAAGATGTGGGACAAAATTTTGCAAAAGCTTATTTAAAATTAGGAAAGGAACCAAGCATGGTGGCTCATACCTGTAATCCAACACTTTGGGAGGCTAAGGCAGGATTGCTTGAGGCCAGGAGTTCAAGACCAGAATGGCCAACCAATCAAGACCACATCTCAAAAAAAAAAAAAAAAAAAGAATTAATCAGCTAGATGTGGTGGTGCACACCTGTAGTCCTAGCTACTCAGGAGACTGAGGTGGGAGGATTCCTTGAGCCTAGGAGCTCAAGGCTGCAGCTCTATCTAATAGAACTTTTTGTAAGGATGGAAATGCCCTATATCTGGGCTGCCCAATGTATTAGCCACTCACCCTACTGGCTATGGAGCCCTTGAAAAGTGGCTGATGAGACTGGGAACTGAATTTTTAATTTGAAATGGTTTTGATTCCTCATATGGCTACTGGCTCCATTCTAGAGCATTTCGCTTCTGCAAGTAAAAATACAAGTACAGAATCTGCAATTAAATGGATGTCTATTATTTTGGTGGAAACATCTAAGGAAGCAGACCATCCCCTCCTCTTACTCTTATCCCTCTTCCACCAAAACGAAAGCTCAGACAAGAATGCTTTTGTATAAACTTCCTGTTCCTGCTGTAACAAATTACCATAGACTCAGTGGCCTAAAACAACACACATGTATTATCTGACGGCTCCAGAGCTCTGAAGTCAAGAATAGGTCAGCCAGGCTGTGTTGTTTCTGGTGGTTCTTGGGGTGAATCTGTGGTCTTGACTTTTCCAGCTACTAGGGCTTGGCTGTATTCCTTGGCTCATGGCCCCGTCCTCCATCTTCCAAACCAGCAATGTAGCATCTTCAAATTCCTATCCAACTCTGCACCATCATCACCTCTCCTTCTCTGACTCTGACCTCCTGTCTCTCTTTTGCAAAAATCCTTTCTGATTAACTGGAGCCCTACTGGATAATCCAGGTTAATATCCCACCTCAAGACACTTAATCACATCTGCAAAGTCCCTTTTGTCATGTGAGGTGACATAGTCAAAGGTTTCTGGGATTAGCACATGGACATTGTGGGGCCGTGGGGGATCATTCTGCCTACTGCACCTTTGCTATGGATTAACTTGAAGTAAGGCCATTATCTCTCAGTGGATTCATGAAAACTCAGCTTCTAGATTCTAGAAGGTAGCCCTGGCTGGTAAGGCTGCACTACAAGTAAGTTGAGGTTTTCTCAGTGTTGTTTTGTCCAACCTGGTGGTTCCCTGACTTTAGCCAGCACCAAAATCACCCAGAGGACTTTTGAAAAAGATTGATGGACCCAACCCCACAGTGTCTGATTCAGTAGGTATGGAGTGTGGCCCAAGAAAATGCATTTCTTGGCCAGGTGTGTTATTTTTAAAATACGTCCACAAAGTTTTCGACATTCCTCCCTTCAAAAGGTGGAGGCTTCTTTTCCTCCCTTTAAGTGTGATCTACATTAAATGACTTGTTTCTAACCATGGTCGGTGTTAAGAGATGGCCATGTGATTTCAAGACAAGGCTTTAAAAGGCACAGCAGTTTCCACACCCTCTCTCTTGGATCACACCCTCTGGGAAAGGCCGACCCTCGTGTCTGGAGGACACATGAGCAACCTGGGGAGGAAATGAGGCATCTCACCAACACCTGGCACAAATTTGCCAGCCGCCTATGTATGCCACCTTGGAAATGGATTTCATAAAGCATTCAGATGAGACCACAGCTCTGGGTAACATCTTGTCTATAATCTCATGGGACTCCAACCAGTTAAGCTAAATTCCTGACCCACAGAAACTGTGAGAAATAATAAATGTTCACTGGTGTTTAACACCACTGCGTTTTAGGATACATGCGATGCAGCAATAGATAACAATATGCCAGGTGACACTGATGCCACTGGCCTAAGGATTACATTTTGAGAACCACTGGTCTATCCTTTATACTGTGTAAGGCAAGGGACATTTCCCTCCTGCCTGCACTGTATACACCAGGAAGCCAGAGGAGGGAAAATGTTCTCATGTTGAAATGTACCACATATTTATTTTATTTTTTTCTGCAGACATATTCAGTTACCACCAGTTGCTCTTTTGTGGAAGTGTTTTTACTGGGAAGAATAACAACAATATGTCAAATGATAGCTGGGCTCCAGAAGCCCATTTCTGTCTACTCAGTCATAAAAAATGTTCTGCATATGGATGAAGAACCAGACAGGTTTAGCGAGAAGAGGAAATGATTAGAAGACTAGACCATCATTCTCTCTCACACTCTCTTAAATCTGAAGGTGAACAAGATGAAGAAAGAAAACAAAACCCTGGACAAAAGAGGGAAAGATAGCCCTAGGATCCAGGAGAGCAAGGGGGTGTCCAACTGTTAAATAATGAGAAACTGAAGCTTCCTTCATTGTGTCAGAGAGGCCAATTCCTGAGCCAGCTGTGCAGGAAGTGGGGAGTTTACATTATCTGGGATGTCAGTGAGAACCGAGGGGACATGCTTCCTGTCTGGTTCTCCCCAAAGATTAGCAGACTCTCCAGCAAAGATGTCTTTCCAGGGGTTTCATTTTTTTGTTTTCTTTTCCAGTTGGTAGATGTGGGCCAAGAAGGGAAAGGCAGCTCCAAGAGCGAGGGAGAAATGGCCGTGAGTACAGAGTGCCACAGAGAGAAGCCTGAGCTAGAGTGTGGTAGGACCGTGAGCCAGGGAAGAGCAAGAGCTGTGCCTGTAGGATAGTCTGTCTCCAATTTGAGCACTGCCAAGAAAAGCTGGCCAAGCAGATCCAGATCCGGATTGGTAGACCCCATTCCAATGTATGGGGTTTCTCTGGCTTTTCCATTTGTTTTATAGAAGCTTAAAATATGACATATGATTCCATTTATAGGAAATTCTTGAAAAGGCAAAACTAATCTGGAGTGACAGAAACCAGAAAAGTGATTGCCTGGGGCCAATATGGGTGGGGGAGGTGATTGCAGAGGGACATGTGAGCGTTCTGCTTTATTTATTTATTTATTTATTTATTTATTTATTGAGACAGAGTTTCGCTCTTGTTGCCCAGGCCGGAGTGCAATGGCACCATTTTGGCTCACTGTAACCTCCACCTCCCAGATTCAAACACTTCTCTTGCCTCAGTCTCCCAAGTAGCCAGGATTACAGGCGCCTGCCACCACACCTGCCTTTTTTTTTTTTTTTTTTTTTTTGAGACGGAGTTTCACTCTTTTTGCCCAGACTGGAGTGCAATGACTCGATCTCGGCTCACCGCAACCTCCGCCTCCTGGGTTCAAGTGATTCTCTTGCCTCAGCCTCCAGAGTAGCTGGGATTACAGGCATGCACCACCATACTCGGGTAAATGTTTTCGTTTTTGTTTTTGTTTAGTAGAGACAGGGTCAGACTGGTCTCGAACTCCTGACCTCAGGTGATCTGCCTGTTTCTGCCTCCCAAAGTGCTGGGATTACAGGTGTGAGCCACTGCGCCTGGCCGTGTTCTGCATTTTGATTGTGGTAGTGGTTACACAAGTGGAGATGTTTGTCAAGATTCATTGAACTGTACACTTATAATGGGTACATGTTATCATATATGAATTATATCTCAATGCAGTTGATCTTCAAAAAACATACATGACATATGAGGAGCCCTTCGATGGGGTTGTCAATGACTGGTTTGCAAAAAAAAAAAAAAAGAGTTATTTGGTAGAATAAGGATCCAACTTATTCATTGCAGCCCAAGAAGTGGAACTAGAACAAACACACATACACTATAGAAAGTGGATTTTTACTCAATGGATTTTTTAATGAATGGTCTTGCTCTGTCTGCTCTGCCTTGAATTTGTTGCGAGCCAGTGATCTGAAGGTTTTTTGGTTTTGTTTTTGTTTTTCTGCTGTCCTGGAAACTTTGCAAAGGTGTAACCTTCAACCTGATAGCAGCAGAAACTCTGCTTCCATGTGAGCTCGTTGGTGAATTATAATATCTCAAATAATTCAGAGAGGAAAGTGAGCTTATTCCGAGTATCCTTTACCAATGAGGAGACTAAGGTTAAACAGTTGATAGTTTTGACTCTTCTTGAAAAGTAGATGGGGTATATCAGGTACCAATTAGGATGCTTAAGGTTGGAAATAATAGAAATTCTAACTCAAAAATGATCTAAAATGGGAGACTGAGGCAGGAGGATCGCTTGATGCCAGGAGTTTGAGACCAGCCAGGGCAACACAGTAAGACTCTGTCTCTGCAAATAATAAAAAAGTTAGCCAGGCATGGTGGTTTGCACCTGTAGTCCCAGCTACTGGGGAGGCTGAGGCTGAAGCAGGAGGATCATTTGAGCCCAGGAGTTCAAGCCTGCAGTGAGCTATGATGACATCATTGCACTCCAGCCTGGGTGACAGACGAAGATCCTAACTCTATTTTTTAAAAAATGTTTGAGAAAATGAAAGGAGCTTGTCAAGCTCAGAGGTCCAGTGGGCTTCCAGTTTGCATTGATCAAGGCTCTGGTCCCATTTTTCTGCAATTTTCTGGTCCTCTTCTCTTCCGTATTTTGCCTTATCCCTTAGGTTGGTTTCCTTTCTGGTAGCAAATTGCTGCAGTTAACCTAAGTCTCATATCCTTATACTTACCATACCACACAGAAGAAGAGAAATCTTTTTTTACCCCAAGAACCAGAAAAGCATTCTGAGTTGCAGTCTGATTGGAACAATTCAAGCCACATGTCTTCCCCTGAACTGATTGCTAGGATTATCCTGACTGGCATTAGATCAGTCAAGTCCCACCCTGGAGCACAGATGGGATCCAACCACCAAACTAAATGTGGCTCTACCCAGCAGGGGAGAGATGGAAATTTTGCAGAGGAGGCCACCGTGTCTCACTACTGCCCCCTCAACCAAAGCAGCCAGTGTTCCTCCTTGGTGAGAATTTCTTCCTGTATGTGTTCACAAATATTTTTACTATCTTCAAAGGTGTAAAAGGAAAATAAATATTGGGCCCCCAAATCACTAAAGGGAAAAGTCAAGCTGGGAACTGCATAAGGAAAACCTGCCTCCCATTCTATTCAAAGTTACCCCTCTGCTCACTGAGATAAATCTATATCTGATTGCCTCCTTTGGAAAGGCTAACCAGAAACTCAAAAGAATGCAACTATTTGTCTCTTATCTACCTAGGACCTGGAAGCTCCCCCCTCCCAACCCTTGGAGTCTTCCTGCCTTTGCTTTCAGTTGTCCCGCCTTTCCATACAGAAACGGTGCTCATCTTGCATATGTTGATTGATGTCTCATGTCTCCCTAGAACGTGTAAAAGCAAACTGTGCTCTGACCACCTTGGCGTCATGTCATCAGGACCTCCTGGGACTGTGTCAGTGGGTGCGCGTCCTCAACTTTAGCCAAATAAACTTTCAAAATTAACTGAGACACGTCTCAGATTTTGGGAGTTCACAAAGGATATTTACTTAAGGTGTCTACATGAAAATTACATAGTCACACAGTACATTTCATAAGTATTTACAGTTGAAATTTTTAAGAATTACACAATCCAATAACCTGTGATCCTTTCAAAATTACTTTCCTCTGATCTGTGGCACAGAACAATGAAGTCCCAGAGCCTCAGGGTGTTTAAGAACATGCTTTTGGTTTCTGTGAATTTTGCCTATAAGAATAAACATCTTGCCAAAGTTGCCTGTAAGAGGTAATAAGGTGAAAGAACAACACAAAATTAAACAAAATTAAAATTAACCCAGTGGGAAAAACTGAGGCTCAGAGAAATTAGGTTGGCTGATGATGATGTTAGTGGCAGTAGTTGGATTAAAATGCAAGTCTCTTTATTCTCTTGTCTGGTTCTCTCTTCAAAAATCACATACTGACCTCTGGGTGAAATCAAAGAAAACCTATTTTCTGCCAATGGATGGTGTGATGGTTAATTCTATGTCAACTTGGCTGGGCCACAGTGCCCAGATATGTAGTCCAAACATTGTTCTGGATGCTTCTGTGAGGGCGTTTTTGGATGAGATTTGTGTTTAAATCTGCAAACTTTTAGTAAAGTACATTGTCCGCACTGTGGGTGGGCCCCCCAATCATCAATTAAAGTCTAGAACAAAAGGCTGACCTCCAGATTTGGAGACCAGCTTGGTCAACAAAGCAAGACCTCCATCTCTACCAAAAAAAAAAAAATTTAAAATTAGCCAAGTAGCACAAGCCTACAGTCCCAGTTACTTGGGAGGCAGAGGCAGGAGGGTCACTTGAGTCCAGGAGTTCGATTGTGCCACTGCATCCAACCTGGGCAACAGAGGAGACCCTGTCTAAAAAAAAAAAAAAAAATGCTGAACTCCCTCAAGCAAGAGGGAATTCCCCATGAGACTACCTGCCTTCAAGACTTCAACTGCAACACTAGCCCTTCCTGGTCTTTCACCAGACTGCCCTTGGACTCAAACTGTAATTTTTTTCCTGAACCCCCAGCCTGATGGCCTCTCCCATCAGATGTTGGGACTCACCAAGCCTCCACAATTATACGAGCCCATTCTCTAAAATAAGTATCTTTTATATATACACACACACATAGTATTGTTTCTCTTTTCTCTGAAAAACTCAGACTTATACAGATGGTCATATACTCAAATATCCACATGAGAGGTGAAGCTAAAATATTTGTCCTGAGAACTGGGTTGTTTTGGTCATAACAAACTACACCAAAACTCAGTGACTTAAAATAACAATTCTGTTACTATTTCTTGTAATTATTCCATTGTGGCTGGGCTTAGCTGAATGGTTGTTCTGCTTACCAGAGGTCACTTGTAGCAGTGCATTCAGCTGAACAGTCTGCTAGGAACTGGGCTCAGCTGGTGTGCTGGGATGGTTGGTCTTTCTATCCATTTTGTCTCAGGGCCTCTCCCTTCCTTCTGACCTCCCTGAGTGCCCCTCTAGGGGTCTCTCCATGTGATCCTTTCATCAGGGTAGGTGAACTTCTTACATAGAAGCTCAGGATATCAAAGTGCAAAAGCAGAAGCTTCAAGGCCTTCTTAAGGCTAAAGCCCAGAATTGGTATAGTGTAACTTCCATCACAGTTTATTGGTTAAAACAAATCACAGAACCAGCCCAGATTCAATATGCATCCAAGAATGTGCATACTGGCAGGCATGGTTTATTGAGGGCCACGGCCTTATTTAACAACACCACAGCCTGAGTGTACCCCTTATGTAATGACATCCTTCAGTTCTATCACCATAGAAGATAAATTGAGGTCCATTGACTTTAAAATGATGCCATATGGTAGCCAATGGAAAACCAGTGTGGTGAGATGGATTTCCTCACTGGGCCACAGACTCAGTCTCACAAAATCCTAGTGGCATTGCGAATGGTGTTTTCTCATTAGCCTTCATCAGCACCTAGCATCTGTATATTTATCATTTCACTCTCCCTGCTCAGATTGGTCTGTTGACTCTTACTTCATGATTGACTATAACCAGATTCTCACCAATAATGGAGCATAGAGGATTAAAGCAATTAACCTGATAGTTCATTCCGACAGGGTATTTCCTATAGTATGTATTAATATCTTCATTTTATCACTCAAATAATCAAGTGCAAGTTGGAACTCTGGATAACTTATCCTAAGACAGCCTTGATGCTCCGTTGGCTTTAGTAACCAGGTTCCCTTGCCTGGTGTTGTCTGTGGAACCCCATCTACTTTGCAATTTCCAAAATGGTGAAGCACTTTTGAGTTACTGTGAATGTCATCAGTAGTCCCTAAGAAGAGCATCTGGGAGCTGCTGAAGGCAAGAACAGCCAGGTGGGGGAGCACGCAGCATGGGGCATCCCAGGCCAGGCTGTGGGATGTTTGGGGCACTAGACCCTCTGGGTAGCTGGTTTGGCAAGGCAAGAAACATGGCAACCAGAACCTTCTCCAAGACTCCAAGCCAAAATCTGCCCCAGACTTAGCTACTTGGTTGAACCTGTAAGAGCCCAGGAGTACATTTGATATGGTTTGGATTTGTGCCCCCATCCAAACCTCATGTTGAAATACAATCCCCAGTGTTGGTGGTGGGGCCTGGTGGGAGGTGACTGGATCATGGGGGTGAATTTTCCCCTTTGCTATTCTCATAATAGAGTTTTCACAAAATCCAGTTGTTTAAATGTGTGTGGGACCTGCCCCCTCACTCCCTTCCTCCTGCTCCAGCCATGTGATGTGCATGTGCTTCCCCTTCACATTCCACCATGATTATAAGTTTCCTGAGGCCTCCCTATAAGCAGAAGCCATCATGCTTCCTGTAAAGCCTGCGGAACCATTTGCCAATTAAACCTCTTTTTTTATTACCCAGTCTCAGGTATTTCTTTATTGTAGTGTAAGAACTGACTAACACAACATCCCTTTCTTTTTTTTTCTTTTTTTCAATTTGAAACAGGGTCTTGCTGTCCACTCCAGGCTGGAGTGCAGTGGTACAATCTCAGCTTACTGCAGGCTCCACCTCCTGGGCTCAAGCAATCCTCCCACCTCAGCCTCCTGAGTAGCTGAGACTACAGACACGTCCTGCCACACCCAGCTATTTTTGTTTTCATTTTTTGTAGGGACAGGATCTTGCTATGTTGCCCAAACTTGTCTAGAACTCTTGGGCTGAAGCACCCTCCCTCCTAAGCCTCCCAAAACACTGGGATTACAGGCGTGAGCCACTGTGCCTGGCTAGGAATAAATTTCTAACCCATCCCATGACTCCCAGCAGAAGGAAAGTCTAAATTTAGCCATAGTTTCAGAAACAATACCTTACATGACATGAAATAAACAGATCTCAAGAGAGAGGTGCCAGCTCCTCGTTCAAGGATGCATTTGTCCACCTAGGAACAGACACATGCTGCACACTTCCTGCATGCTGGGCTCTGTAAAGAGGAAGGGAGAGGCCCCTGCTTGGAGAAGCTTTCCATCCAACGGATGTGGATGCCACCAGTGTCAAACGTGACTTCAGGATCACAGAAGAGGCCGAACGTGCTAAAAGGTCACACTGGAATGAAGCATATAAGGTAATATTAAGAGAAGTAGTGAGAGTCGGTGCTAGGGTCTGAATGTCTGTGTCTCCCCTGAAATTCAGACATTGAAACCTAATCCCCAAGGTGACGGTATTAGGAAGTGGGGAATTGGGGAGGTGATTAGGTCATGAGGGCAGGGCTCTTGTGAATGGGATGAGCATCCTTATAAAAGAGACCCCGGAGAGCTGCCTGGGGTTCTCACCTTCCACAAGGTGAGCACATAGCAAGAAGCCACCATCGACGCACCAGGAAATGGATCCTCACAAGACATCAAATCTGCCAGCCACCTCATCGGTGAGCTTTCCAGCCTCCAGAACTGTGAGAAATAAATTTCTGTTGTTTATAAGCCACCTGGTTTGTGGATTTTGTTATAGCAACCTAAACAGACTAAGACAATTGGCAAGATCAGATGTGTTTGGCAAAGATTTGCACAGACTAGCATCCTGCTGTGTGGCTGGAGCGAGGGAAGCTCGTGCTGTGCCTCACTTTGATCCAGTCCTTACCTTGTGGCCTTGCCCAATCCTCACAGCATCCCTCAGTGGTGAGAATGATTATCTCCATTCTATGAATGAGGATATGGATAACCAGAGAGGTTAAGTGACCAGCCTCAGATCACACAGCCAATTCAAGGCAGGACTGCTGCAGAGAGCCTGAAACAGGGGCATCCTGGGAGGGAAGGAAGAGCGTGCATCCTCTCACCCAAAACAGACGTCTGGCTGAGTCTCAAAAGCAAAAGTACTCTGAGTGGGTGCCACCCCTGATGGGGAAGGCAGCCCCCTGGCCACCAGCCTGGGGAGGCCAGACAGCTGCTGCTGTCCTGTGGGCAGCTGGCCCCTTCCTCTTACAGACAGCAGCACCTGCTCACCAGATCACCAGGCAGAGGCAAGATGAATGTTCACAGCGCCACGTCCTGCTGAAGCTCTGCACAAACACAGCACCCATGGTAACCAAACAGAGGGCAAACACAGGAGCAGGAATGCCGCTGTGAGAGCAAGGCCCAGGAGTGACAGCCATGAGCCACCCACTTTATGGGCACTTACTAAGTGCCAGGCACCACATCAAGGATTAAATACCTTATTTAATCATCGACGCAGCCAGATGAGAATTGTGCCATTGCTGTCCCCTTTAACGACAAGAAAACAGAGATGAGCAGAGTCGATGCAAGCTATGTAAGGAGAGAACCAAAGGCTCTGTCTGAGCCCAGGTGTCTGATGCCACAACCGAGCCACAATCTCCATGCTACCATTTCCCCTGACAGACACCCAAGTAACACAGCCCCTCGGGAGAGCTGGGTCCCCAAGTTAGGGATAAGTAAATGACGACACAGAATATAAGCTCCTCCAAGGCAGGAATTTTGTGTTTTGCTCATTGATGGGAAGCAAGCTTCTACAATAACGCCAGGCATGTGGCTGACTTTGAGTATCAGCTGGCCAGGTGCAGTGGTTCACACTTGAAATCCTAGCACTTTGGGAGGCTGAGGCAGGTGGGCTGCTTGAGCCCAGGGGTTTGAGACCAGCCTGGGCAGCATAGTGAAACCCCGTCTCTACAAAAAATACACACACACAAATTAACCAAGCATGGTGGCGGTTGCCTGTAGTCCCAGCTACTTGGGAGTCTGAGGTGGGAGATCTCCTGAGCCCAGGAGGTCATGGATGTGGTGAGCCGTGATCGTGTTACTGTACTACAGCCTGGGTGACAGAGTGAGACCATGTATTAAAAAAAAAAAAATTGTATTTGATGAGGAAAATCAAAAACCAGAAAGCCATCCTGAGATGTAAATGCTGAATTGGCCAAGTGACTTGATCTCACACATTAGCCTTGCAGTCTGAAATTCAGATTATTCCTTACTAAAGCCTAATAGTAAAGTCCCTTAAAAATGTCGTTTTAAATATAGTATAATTGGTCAAGGAACCACATCTTTAGCTCTGTTCTTGTTCCACACGGGAGAAGGCCAGGGGAGGAAAGTGACACATTTATTGTCCTAGAAAGCCGTTGGCCCGAGAAGGACTTTGACCCCAGCACCTTCCTCAACCAGCCACACAGGCTCACCCTGGGTCATCTCATTTAATCTTCAATAATGCAACCCCTGCTTTCATGACATGGAATTTGGGGTTCTCATTGACTGTATGATGGTGGGATTTTCCGTGTCGCCATGTGTCACAGATGGTTCATTTCCACGTAAACAATCACCCACATATTGCATCTACTCATGACAAAGCCAGTGGCCCTCAGAGGCTTTCCATGGTTTCTGCCCACAGCCCCAGGGGTCAGCCCTGACCTGCTCTGCTTAGGTATGTCCTGGTGACAGCAAGTGTAGAATCTGCTGGAAATAATAAATACCATCGAGCAGCAGAGAGGGTTTCTGCCACACTGGTGTTTTGTTAGACCTGCAGGATCTGTCAAGTGCGTTTGTTTTGCTCTCTAGATAAATGTGGAGCCAAAGGGTGTTTTTCTGACTGTGAATTCTTGGCATTTGTTCAGGCTTCTAAATAAGCAAAGTGAACACTGCCAGTCTCCTCTGGCACTGCTTGGAACCATGTAATGAATAATAGAATCATGGATGGGACCTGATGCAGGGGTTTCCAAACTTTGCAGGCAGTGGAACTCTTCTTTTCCTTGCCCTGAAGTCCATCATTGCATTATAGTATCACATCGTATGTATTACATCATCTTATAGAGCTGGCAGTTCTGTGGATGAAGTCAGGTGACATCTGGGGACTTTCCGTCTGAGCTCTCCTTAGCCTTCCTCTTGCCCTGGGCCATGGCTTCTCTGGGATATCTGGGGCCTCAATGAGCACATTTCCAGAAAACTGGTCTAATCCAACCCCTTCATTACAATGGTGGTCAACAAAGGGCCCCAGAGGCCAAGAAACTCAGCCAGGATCACACAGTGAATTCATGACCAAGATGGGGCCAGCACCACCTCCCCGACTAAGGAGACCGTGCTCTCTGTGTAGCCCCTCACCAGTCCAAACCTGCTTTGTTTCTAACCTGCGGCACTGGGAAACACACCTGCCTGGGACAAGTGCCTGGAAAGAATGCAGCTCTCCCTGGCCGGAAGGCTCCCGGCAGGTCTTGTGCAAGTGGGTACATGCAAATGACCGCACCTGGCTTACTTGTGAAATGTGTAGATTGTAAGAAAGACAGCTTCTGTGTAAAATCTCAACTCCAGGGTGGACTGCCTCACCCCCAAACCCACCCTAGTTTAGATGTAAGAACCTCTCACAGGCGACAAAGCTCTCCCTGGTTGGCCTGACTTCCCACCTCTCAGTGAACATTTTTTCTTCTAAGTGTGTGTCTGTGTGTGCGTGTGTATGTGTGTGTGTGTGTGTGTGTGTGTGTGTGTGTGTTTTGAGATGGAGTCTCACTCAGTCACCCAGGCTGGAGTGCAGTGGCCCGATCTCAGCTCACTGCAAGCTCCGCCTCCTGGGTTCATGCCATTCTCCTGCCTCAGCCTCCCAAGTAGCTAAATGTGTTCTTTAATGCTCTCCTTCCTTTCCTCCACAAAAAACAAACTCAAAACTTTCTGTTTCAGCCGTTTACTTACTGGAAGCGTATCAGAGACGCACCTTGCAAAAATGACACCGTGAAAATCGAGTTAGAACTGGGAAGGACTTATTCAGTACCGGGGCCTGTGTTCACCACAGCAGCCCCTCATGAGGCCCTGGCATCCTCATCATCTCGAAGCTCCCTCCCAGCTTCAGCATGCTAACAGCCTAAAAGAAATTGGAAACAAACCAGTTGCCCTCTGTCCAGGTGGAGGAGTCCCTCTCTGACCAGGAAAGAGGTGCCACCCAGGAGCCCCCAGCCCTGCTGCAGGGGCAAACGAGCTCTTGGAAGAGTAAGTGCTGTGACTGATACAACAACACGACAGAAATGCCTCCAATCCCCACAGAGTTTGTGGTCTATCTTCTGCCTCATACGCTAAAACGTAAACTCCTTGAGGAAGGCATCGTGTCCCACAGAGCACACCTATTTCAGTAGTCTCTTATTTTCTTCACCTTCTCAGTTACCTTTCTCCTTAGTTTTAACTACTTTAGGAAAGCTGGCCAGATACAGCTGGGCCCTAACGTTTGTTCTGATACCCCTCTCCTGTCCACCTTGTCTCAGCTGATAGCCTAGTGCCAAGGCCTGAAATGGGAAGCTCCTCCTCCCTCCCTACACCCTCCTTCCCCCTCCCTCTCACACCCCTCCCCTTCTCTCCCTGCACCCCTTCTCTTCCCTTTTGCAATCTTCTCCTCTCTCCTGCATGCCTCTCCCTCCCTCCCTCACCCCTACACCCTCCCCCTTCCTCTGGCACCCTTACCTCTCCCCCTTCCTCCTTGCACCCTTCTTCTCCCTCCAGCACCCCTCCCCTCCTCCCTCCTGCACTTCTCCCCATCTCTGTATCTCCCCGCTCCCTCTCCCATTCCCCCTTCACCCCTCTCCCTCCCTTCCTTCCGGCACCCCTCACCCATGCTTGGAGGAAAGTCACATGGGGTCTTTGGCTGGAACACTCAGTGGCGCTCAGAAATCCTAAACACTGTGGGCTCTGCAGCGCCTGCCAGAGAGAACAGGGAGTCCTCGGAGGCCAGACTCAAAGCAGGCAAGATGGAAGAAGCCTTATTAGGTCATCCAGCTAGAGCAAGGGGTGAGCCTCTTTCTTCTGCTCCCCAGCCCACAAGAAATGCCTGATCTGGCCATCTCTGTCCCTCCATTTGCTACTAACTCCCCTTTAGGAATGTGCCCTCCTCCCAGTGATCCACAGTCCTTCTCTGGCTGCATCTTGTCCTTCTCCAGACTTGGAAAGGAAACGCAGGGAATGACTTCTGCCCCAGAGCCTGAATCCTCTTTTTCCCATCCTCCTGACCTCCCTTGTGTTATCTCCAGCACTTAGCACCTTTTACCTTCCATATGGCTGCTTTATTTGTTAGGTTTGTGGTTTATCCCCTGCCTCCTGTGCTAAAATATAAACTCCTTGAGGAAGGCATTGTGTCCATTTGGGTCAGGTGTATATCTCAAGTGCAGTTTCCCGAAATATTTATTGAATGAACTTCTTAAGCACTAAGATAACCTTCAATGCATATTCTCTCACCCCCTACCCTGTGCTGTGGCTTCTAAGCTCTTCCTGCAAATAGAGCCATTTATATCACATGCTGTGTGGAAGGACGGTATCCTTGTCATTTCCTAACTCATTCTATCTGGAGGGCAACAGCTCCCTTCATCTTATTGGAGCTGGTGAACTGATCTGAGCAAACCCTGCACTCAAGTTCCCCATGCCATGAGCAGGTGAGTTTCCAAAGGCTACAAACAACTGTCAGAACTCAAGGGGGTAAGAAAACATCAGCAAGCCAGTAATGAGTAATACAGCCCAGCAACCCTGACAGCCCCCAGTGCTGCTTGGCCCTGGCCTTGCCTTGACCTCTGCACCCAGTTTCCCTTGACCCATCACCTCCCATCTACTGCAATTGCTCCCAAGGAATAATTTTACAACCTCTTCCACACTCATGCATGAACACTCAGTTAGGCCTGGCATGCTCCTTCTGTGAGAGCAGTTGTACTTTCAGCAGTCAAGCTCAAGGTCAAGAATGGACCCCTGCCAGTAAAATGTGAACATCTATAGGTGGGCTGGGTCTGGCTGATCAGACAGCTTAGATTTTTGGTCCTTGAGTCCACAAACCTTCAGTGTTGAACCTACTCTCAAAATACGAATTTGTGATTTCTTATTATGAAAATAATATATCCTTATTGAAAGTGTTGTTACAATTTTTTTTTTAATTTAAAGTCTCTGCCAGTAACTATTCATCGATAACCCTGTGTATTAGTTCGTTTTCATGCTGCTGATAAAGACATACTTGAGACTGGGCAATTTACAGAAGAAAGAGGCTTAATGACTCACAGTTCCACGTGGCTGGGGAGGCCTCACAAGCATGGCAGAAGGTGAAAGGAAAGGCACATCTCACATGGTGGCAGACAAGAGAAGAGAACTAGTGCGGGGAAACTCCCCATTATAAAACAATCAGATCTCATGAGACTTATTCACTATCAGGAGAATAGCATGAGAAAGACCCGCTCCCATGATTCAATTATCTCCCACTGGATCCCTCCCACGACATGTGGGAATTATGGGAGCTACAATTCAAAATGAGATTTGGATAGGGACACAGCCAAACCATATCACCCTGTAACATTCCACAATTTTTTTCTCCCTCTTGCACAATCATTACCATTTTTCTTGTTTTCTCCTTCTGGGAAAAATAAATTTTTTTTAGCCTATCTTTTTTAATGGGGGTGGCTCACAGCTAACTCGGATTCCTGGGAAGCACGGAAGAGCTTATAATGGTGGAATAGCCTGAAGGCTGGCACAAACCCCTGAGGACAGGGCCTTGACGTGGCTTCCTTAATGACACAGAACACGCCCTAAATCAATGCTGTGGACTAAACACATCTTTGGGCAAGTCCACAGCAAAGTGCAGCAGCATGGGTCACTCTGTATGATTTCAAGGGTATGAAAGTTATCTTCCTTGGGTTAGAATTCCTTCTCTACCCATTTGCTAATACCTACATTTCCACTGTAAGAACCGTAGTTTGGAAAGGCCAACTCTATCTACAAGTGATAAGACTGAAATCCCAGAACGGTGAAGTGACTTTATAAGCTTTGACGTATGTTTAAATATCCAGGGAAGGGAAATACTTAGAGCTGTCATTCGTTAATCAATACACGGCAATCACAGTGATGGCGAATGGGTCTTTCTTAAACACTAAAGGGCAATGGGAAGAGCAGGAACCTGGAGGGCTCAGCACTGGAAGATTAGGGTGGGAGTGAGAATTCAACCAAAGAAGTAAATGTGGAAGAGTGGAAAGGCAGGTGACACCAACAACTAACTTTATCCTCTTCCTTTTCTGGGTTAGTTGTATTTAAAAAGGACCCACCTGAAGATTCTACCTCCAATCTGGCCCTAGTTAACTAGTCGACCTCAATATGTAAGAAAAAGGGATTAGACCAGAGCAGTGATTCTTTTTATCTTAATGTACAACAGCATTACCTGGGTAGCTTAGAAAATAGAAAATAGAATTTCTGGTCCCTACTTCCAGAAATTCATATTCAAATGGTCTGGTTTACCGCTCAGGTATTGGTTTTTGTTTGTTTTTTGTAAGGCTCCCCAGCAGATTCTGACATTCAACAAGGTCATTTCTGAAGTCACTTTTTAATTCTAAATTCAGATGGCGTAGAATTTGAGAACCAAAAAGCCTTGTGTTTGGTTAATTTTCACTGCAAGTGGGGGGCACCCAGTCCACCTACACACATCTCTAGCCTTCACAGATGCACACGTGTGCACACATATGTATCTGCACACAGTGGGGCTGTGCTCATAGACAGCTGGAAGTTTCTGTGAGGCCACATCACAAGACAACTTCCAATGGCAGTACATGCATGCTATCCCTATTCTCTCTTCATCTAAGGGTTTAACAAAGTGGATACAAGGGAGTCCCTCATGGGTAAACTCTTGATTGACCTTTTGAGAAGATAGAGTACATTTCCCTACTAGTACCCACCAAGAGTTCATTGATTTAGTAAAACACTCTATGTGTCATCTATGAGGTTGTCTCTTTCTCGGACTCCTAGAAATCAGTAAAACATTGAAAGGACATTTTTAAATGTAAAAAACAAAACAAAAAAAGAGTTGGAGGGGGTGATAACAGTAAATGCAATCATAATTTATCATATTGCCAAACACCGTAAACCTCATTTTGATGTAGTAATGTCAGCTAATGACGACAGTAGGCTCTGTCTTCGTCTGAGTTTGGAAACAGCATTATCAGCACGAGCATAATCTACCGATTTTTCCGTTAACCTCTGAGGATTTGCTGTGCATATGTCTACCAGAACTCTAACAGCACATGCATTTACACAGTTAGGGAAAAATGAGTCTCATTCTCAGAGAAGTCAGCCTTGTAAGTATTTGGGAGATATTTTATCCATCCCTGCAGGCCCTGAAACACCCAAGAGCTTTCTTAAGTTTATGCAAATGTATAGATTCTCATGTTGCTTCTGAAAGTGTCCATTTCACAATAATTAGCACCTTAGCCTGAAGGCACAGGCATCTATTATTGTTATTTTCCCATCTCTTAAGTAAAACTCTATTGGCAAACTACCACTTATGACCTCAAACTCCATCTGATTCTCATCAAATGTACTCTTTGCAGTGACAAGAAAAGCCAAGTTGAACTTTTACAACGTCAGCACAGATATATCTTTGCAGGTGCCACATCTTGTTTATGGAAAATATAGAGGCACAATTTCTAGAAAATAGCTGGTTTTTATAGCTGCTGTGAGTTTTATAGAGGTACGGGTAAAAGAAGGCAGCCCCTGGGCCATGTCAACATCTCATCAGCCACAAATAGGAGACCATGAGCAGTGCAGATGTTTGAAACATACAAAAAAGAAATCCAATCCAGGAAAAAGGAAGAAGGACGTGGGCTTTCTGCACACCTGACCATATGGAAAGTGAGTTAATTTTATTCCAATTGCATTACAGTCAAATGAGAGTGTGTTTTTGCCAATGTGAAAAGCCAGAATCTCAGTCCGGGTGCAACAAAGCTATTGATTTATTACAAACCTTTAAGACTAAAGGGGAAAAGTAATCTAGTTCTGGGACCAGAGCCATCCCTTCGTTACTGCAGGGGCAGCCAATAGCTGCCTTCGTAGTCTAGTTTGATGAGCACTGCAGCCTGCCACCATGCTTGAAGCTTCCACCATCAGGAATCCTCCATTGTATTCAGATATTGTATCTCCCTGGATTCCAAAAACCTTCTCTGCAATATCCCTGGTGGACACTTCCAGGAATGGGAAGCTAACTGCTATATAAGACATGAATTTGGGAAACTTCTTCCCTGTATTGAGTTGAACTCTTCCTGTAATCTTCATTCATACATCCTAATCTTGCCACTCCAGAGTTTCATAGAATAAATCTACTACCATCTCCCCGTGACAGCCCCTCAAATATTACAGGGCAGCCACAGGTCTCCTCTAAGCCTTCTCTTTCCAGACTCAAAACTCTGAGCTTTTTCAGTCCTAAATGATGCCATTTCCAAAGTTATTATCATTTGGACCACCTCTCTCTGGACCTGATGGTTAAAATACAAAGCCAAAATGCTAGTCTTCCAGAAGGTGTCTAAGGTCCTGTTTATAGTTTGGAGTAACTATACTGTGGGTTCACACAGAGCTTAAAGTTAACTAAAAACCCCTCAAGGTTCTTCACATGAATTCCTATGAAGCCGGGTCTCCCTGGTTGCATGTATAACCTAAACTTGTACATACAAAACATATATATATGTTTATGCAAATTTATATATTCTCATGTTGCCTCTGAAAGTGTTCATTTCACAATAATTAGCATCTTATTTTAAAATCCATTTTAAATTAGCCATCTGAATTTAGAATTTTATATATGCATATACATATGTGACAATTAAATTGTCATACATGACATTTGTATATATGTATGTATATATACATATACATATGTGACAATTAAATTGTCATACATGACAGTTAAATTCCCTTTGTTGTTATGTTACATTCTGCCAAGATCCTTTTTTTTTCCTTTTTTGAGATGGGCATCTCACTGTGTCACCCAGGCTGGAGTGCTGTGGCACATGCCATCATGGCTCACTGCAGCCTCCAATTCCTGGGCTCAAGAGATTCTCTCGCCTCAGCCTCCCAAGTAGCTGGGACTACAATTGCATGCCACCACACCCAGCTAAATTTTTAAAATTTTTTGTAGAAATTGGGTCTTGCTATGTTGCCCAGGTTAGTCTCAAACTCTTGGGCTCAGGTGATCCTCCCACCTCGACCTCCCAAAGTGCTGGGGCTCCAGGTGTGAGCCACTGAACTCAACCTGTGATCTTGAATCTTGATTCTTCTACCCGGGTATCAGTGATCCTTCCCAGCTTCATGTCATCTGTGCAGTGATAAGAATAGCTTCAATTGCTTGATCCAAGTTGACAATAAAATAGGGAATTTAAACAACCAACGGAGGAGCCCTCCAGGTGGACACCTTTGAGCATGGTTCTCTACAACCAGATGTGACTTTCCTGCCAATTCTGTCTCCTACTTTACGTTTCCCCATCTTACTCTGAAAAAAATGCAATAAGGGAGCTTTGCAGATTCCCAGCCAAATTCAGATGGGCTGCAAACATTTGACCTTCCCTCCTTAGCCTCTTGCTCTCTTTGGCTCTAATTTTCTCATAGTTTTGTTGCTTTTCTAACTGAATAAGTGACCAGATACCTCTACTTCATGGAACTTTCTGGGGCAAGAGAGCCAATTTCCCACACTGCTGCATCATACCATCACCCAGAGAAGACCTTTCTTGGTGTTTCTTCTTGGAATGCTGCTAAAAAGCCCATTTTGGGCCAGGCCTGGTGGCTCACACCTGTAATCCCAGCACTTTGGGAGACCAAGGCAAGAGGATCACTTGAGTCTAGGAGTTCGAGACCAGCCTAGACAACACAGCAAGACCCCATCTGTACAAAAATTAAAATTAAAAAACTTAGCTGGACATGGTGGCATGTGCTTGTAATCCCAGTTTGTAGTCCCAGTTACTCAGGAGGCTGAAGTAGGACGATCACTTGAGCTCAGGAAGTTGAGGCTGCAGTGAGCCATGATCCTGCGACTGCACTCTAGCCTGACACTGTCTTTCCCCCTGCCCCCTAAAAAGCCCATTTGGGCTGGTGCTTTTCACTAGCCTTAGCTCATTCTGGCCTTCCCAATATTTTTCCTGCTAAGCACTGCCATTTTTTGCATCTCTTCTTAGACTGGGATTCTCCTTCCATTTCTTCCATCTATTTAAATGTAGAGTCCTTGGAGAGTTCAATATGCAGCCACATCATTTCTTCCGCAGTCTTGCTCCTTTTGGGTTTATGTCACGCATTGACAGTATTTCTGAAAAATATCATTCTAGATCTAGGCAAGAGGGTCCCAACCCTGGGCCCTGGGGAAGTGGAGGATTAGCCTTCCTGAAAGAGAAGTTTGGCCTTTGCTCTCGGCCGCTGAGTGGTGATCTCCAAGCCCCTGGAATGTCCTGCCCAATAAGAGGGTCTTTGTTGGCCTGGGGCCTTTAGCCACTGCATAGTGTAATGATATGATTTCTGATGGGGGCTTGCAGACACATCATATCAGTTCCAACCTCCAGAATTATTAGCCTGAGCCTCTAAAAGGGGAAACTGAAGGTCACCCACATGAGTAGTATATGATAGACCCCAAGCAAAAACTGTGGACAGCCAAGGCTCAGGTGACCATCCCCGGTTGGTTGTACCCTGTGTGCATTGTCATGGCCAGGAGGAGGCAATGCCATCTGATACAGTGTGGAGCTGCCCAATTACGATTCATGTCAAAATGTAATTCCCAGTGTTGGAGGTGAGGCTTGGTGGGAGGTGATTGGATCATAGGGGTGGTTTCTCATAGTTTAACACTATGCTCCTTGGTGTTACTATGGCAATAGTGAGTGAGTTCCTGTGAGATCTGGTTGTTTAAAAGTGCGTTGCACCTCCCCTCTCTCTCTTCCTCCTGCTCTGGCCACGTGAAGTGCTGGCTCCTTCTTTGCCTTCTGCCATGACTGTAAGTTTCCTGAGGCCTTCTCAGAAGCCAAGCAGACGCCCGCATCATGCTTCCTGTATAGCCTGCAGAATTGTGAGCTCATTAAACCTCTTTTCCTTATAAATTACCCAGTCTCAGGTATTTCTTTACAGCAATGTGAGAATGGACCAATACACTGATCATAAATGCATGGGAAGAGAACCAAAGGATCTTTTTCCTTTGGATCCCAACTGGACTTTGTCCTGTGTGTCTCTTCCCTTGATCAATTTTCTTGTGTAAATTTTAACTGTGAAAACAAACACACACACACACACACACTCTCTCTCTCATCTATGTATAGTGCTTTCTTGGGTTCTCTGAACCATTCTAGAGAATTATTGAACTTGAGGGTGGTCCTGGGGACCCCTAAACTTGCAACTATTGTCTGAAGTAAGGGACTATTCCATCAGACTTTGCAGTTTGCTAAACTGTACTACAGCCCCCAACTCTAGGGAAATAACCCTGACTCTTATCCAGTTTTGTGCCTCCCTCCGGAACAAGGCATCCCCAGAGCTAAGAGGACATAACTTTCCTCTTTCTGAATCACACCCCTGCATGTGCTGGTGACTGGAGTTTGGATGAGTGTGCTGGGATGTCCCCGTGGGTGAGAATGAGTCCTCCCGCAGCATGGAAGGAATGAGAGAACAGAGGGTGAGCTTGGAACAAAGGCCTGGAGCCAAGGCCAGCTCTCCCCACACCACCATATTCCACTGCGGAATTCCAGACAGTTGAGAATTCTAAATTTGAACTTGGACTTCAAGATCATCATGACAGTATTTTTTTCAAAGCAGCAAGCTACAGCATATTTTATTTAATAAGTTGTTGGCTTGATTTACAGCCTTTAAGTATCTAGACATGTGATATGTAGGTCTCTATTTGTATTCTTGCCTCAGCCCCTGAAGTGTCAGGAGCCAGCCTGTTGCTGATTGTAAAGATTCTGTTTGTAGAGGCTTCTGCCCGATGATAGTGTCTTTTAAGACAGGGTGCTAAAGGTTAACATAGCATCACATCTACATTTTCACAGATGATCTTGATATGTATGTAGCAGGATGTTAAAATGGGATTTTATTTGTCTTATTTTCTGCTGAGGTTTCAAAAGGCTAAGAATAAAACAGTAAACTAAGTATTCCCACATTCCAAAATGAAGTGCTAGACCACTGCTCTAGGTTTTCTATTGCTGTATAACAAGATGCACCAAAACTTTACAGCATAAAATAGATCTTTTATTTTCTCAAAATTCTTTGGCTCAGAAATTTGTACAGGGCACAGAGGGAATAGCTCACCTCCATGACTAAAGTCTGGGACTTTACCTGGAATATCACATAGCAGGCAACCAGCTAAGGTGGCTTAACTGGGTCATTTCGCTGGGGACTTCAGGCTTCTGTTGGTTTGGTTCCTCAGCTTTCTGTGTGCCCTTTCCATGCAGCTAGCTTGGGCTTCCTCATAATATGGTGGTCTGATTCATCAGCCTTCTTACATGTCTGCTGCATTCTCTCCTGAGAGAGAGCTGAAGATGTCAGGTCTCTCAAAGGCCAGGTTAAGCACCGGCACCGTATCACTTCCTCCACGTCCAATTGGTCAAGGCAAATCACAGGGCTAGCCCAAGTTCAAAGAGGAAGAGCAGGAATCGCCTCGACTTCTTGATGAATGGAGCCAATAGAGAAGGAAATCACATATAGGGAGAGAAGGAAATGATGGGAGCCACCTTTGGAGATAATATACAACTATCTACACAGACTTGCAAAGGAGGGAAGTGATGATGGTTTCCAACCCTTAGCTCTATGCTAACCAAAGCTTTAAAAGGTTTAAAGTTAGAAATGAGAAAGAAGGTTTCTTTGGAAAAAGTTGTTGGAGCACTGGGGCACTTTTCTTCCTGTGCTTCTCCTTCACCTCAAGCCTAGTAGAGGGGCTTCAGGGAGACATCACGCTTTGATCCATCTTTCCAGTTTTGACTTTACTGTTTCTCTAATGCAGCTTCTAATGCAGCTTTTGGCATTTTCCCTCTAGCTACATACACCATGGTTGAGGAGAATGAGCCTTTTGTACACCCATGTTTTTAGGAGTGTTGGTGTTATCCACAACACCCTAAAGGTGGAAGCAATCCCAGTGTCTGTCAATGGGTGAATGGAAAAATCAGTCATGATAGGAATCTCTCCAGCCCATGTGAAGAGTGTGAACTCTGAAAGGCCAGCTCTCTCAAGGTTCACACTCTGGCTAACGGGGCTTAAATTCAATCTAGAGCCAAGCGGCAACTTGCTGACTAGAAGTCACACGTGTATTTTGAGTTGCCGGAAAAACCCACATCTGCTTAACTTTGGGACTTTCATAGCTTCCTGTTCCTGTTTATGTTGCCCAAACCAACCAATAGACTATGACCTGTGCCAACAAATCAGAACTCAGCAAGCATCAACCCATCAGGTTAAGCAAGTTTGAATCTTTTATTTGCGTAAGTGGACTTGAGTGGGAATATGGGCAGGAATTTTCTCTATGAAAGCCCAGTCCCTCCTGTGTTGTCTGGAAAGCGCCTTCATTTTACACCGATGGCTGCCTTTCCCTAGTTTGAAAACTGTTTACAGGAATAAAGTCTCTCCTCTAAATCCCTTTTCAGAGAACTATTGTTCACAAGGGTTATCCACCAAATCAGAGGATCCCTGAGCTGTGTGCTCGCAGCCTTCAATACTAACAAGGCTGGGAGTTGGGGCGCTCCCCTACACACTCCAGGTCTTATTTATGTAATGTGAATTTCCTGCTGGACCTCAGTTCTCTAATTGTGTTTTTATTTCTTGTTGCACAATTAGGCCTCTGGGAAATATCAGTGTAAGAAGTTGGATTTTTCATGAGAGTTCTGAGTCAGACAGCAGTAGGAAGTGGGGAGGTTAGGGACAAAGGAGAGAAAGGACCCGTCCTCCCCCATTTCACTTTTGGCCCAGGCCCAGCACCATCTGGATCCGTTCCCACTGGGGTTCCCCCAGGCACTGGAGAGTACAGATTGGCATCCTTCGTTAGGTTACGATACTTATCAAGTCCAACCATGTGTGGGAGACCCAGCTTTGTGGTCCTGAGAACACTGCATTCTGCTCTGGCCAGCTGCAAGGAAACACAGGGCAGTCTTTGCTTTTGTTTGTTTGTTTGGTTTTTTGTTTTGTTTTTCTGAGATGGAGTCTCACTCTGTCACCCAGGCTGGAATGCAGTGGTGGCAATCTCAGCTGTCTGCAACCTCTGTCTCCTGGTTCAAGCAATTCTCCTGCCTCAGCCTCCCAAGTAGCTGGGATTACAGGTGTGCACCACCACACCCAGCTAATTTTTGTATTTTTAGTAGAGATGGGATTTCACCATTTTTGCCAGGCTGGTCTCGAACTCCTGACCTCAGCTGATCCATCCGCCTCAACTTCTCAAAGTGCTGGGATTATAGGCACAAGCCACTGTGCCCAGCCTCATGAAGAGCAGTCATCTGAGAGCTGTATTTGAAACCCGGATGATAGATTCGTTTGTGATGAACGCTTAGAATGACTGAATCTGGGCTTCTCCAAGACTCTCCTCCTGCCTTCACCCATAAATCTCCCCGAAAGCCATTCACTAGCCTGTCATGGTTTTAAATGTGGCCCACAGTTCCTTGTTACTGACCCCACCTTGGGAGGTGAGGTCTATACCCCTCCCTTGAATCTGGGATTGCTAGGGACTGCTCCCACCAATGACAGATAGTGGAAAGCAAGTCAAGGTGATGGTAGGGACAGGGTCTATAAGGCAGGCAGTGGGTACCGCCTCCCCTAAGGTCTGCCCCTCCGGGCTCTTTAGCTGCCAGTTTGAGCTTGGCCCTCTGGCCATCCTTGTTCCTGCCCGGTGCATAACCACGTGCATTAACAAGCCATCTGGAAGTGTGTCCTCCTTCCTCCACTCTCTCAGCCCCCAGTCCTCTGAGTTATCTAAGAACCACAGAGCAGGGACAAGCCACCCTTGCTTTGGCCTTTCCAAATTCCCCAGCCCCGATCAGCCGGCATCTTAAGATAGTTGTTTCACCTACGACCTTCTGGGGTGCTTTCTTACAGTGTTAGCAACTAGAACACTGTCTCTGCATCTGCCCTTCAACTAGAATTAATAGAGTGCTTTGTTGGTTAAATAAATATTTAAAATCAAGAACAAGGACTTACCCCTAGTGAAGATCCAGGTACAAGCATTCTGGAGTGGCTCCTGACTGACACTGTGACTCCAGGCTGGACAAAGTCCAGTCCAAAGGCAGTATCTCTTGTTTTGTTTTGGGGTTTGTTTGCACGAGAACACGCGTTTCTCCAGTCCTTACATAGCTTCCACAAAGGCAGCCTGGCCCTGGAAAACTTCCTGAGCCTGGTTTGGATGGGGGTGACGGCAGCAGATTCCCCTTTTTTTAAATTGTTGTTGCTTCCTGGAGCTGCTGGGAGATGAAAGAGTCAGCAAAGAGTCGGGTCCGACAGGCTTCCTGTTACTAGGACACGGATCACAGCCCATCATTTTTTCAAAGGTGTGGGGCGGGAGAGGGGGAAGGAAAACAACAATATGAGGAAATTTACATGGCAGCCTCGGGATTCACCTCGGATTTCCTTTACAGGCAGGAGGGGACAATATTATTACAGATTCATTGATTTTTCCAATGGGAGAGAGTTGAAGACATACAGGCAGGAGCTGATGGTGCCCGTCAGCATTCATTCTGCAGTTGGAATTGATTTTTATACATCATACATCTTTAAGGAGCCTCCAAAGAGTGTGTGAAGCAGTGTAAACTCAATCCGCATTGCTCGTCAGATTGGGGATTTCACATTTGCCACCTCCATAGGACAGGCTGTGTCCTGTTTGTTCTAGGGTTGAGTGAAGTGAGTTGTTCAAGACCACTCAGCTATGGTGTGGCAGCCCCAGGGTTTAGGCTTCAAGTTTTTTGATGGCAAGTAATAGACGGAGAGTCTAGCTAAGTTAACCACAAAGTCACAGGGGAATTTATTGGAAGAGTTTGAGGGGGCTCCTAGGATTTTAGAACCAGGCTTAGAGAAGGATGGGGACCAGGTGCTTTCTCAGGGTTTTGGGATTTGGGGGCAGTCTTATCCAAGTACCACCACTCTAATGAATGAACTCTGAGGCTTTCTGTCTTTTCATCACTCTGTTTCTTTTCTACCTCCGCACAAGGAGGGATTGGGATTCCAATCCCACAGAGGCTCCTGGGTCAGAAGGAGCTCACTTGGTCTTGCTTGTGTCAAGTGAATATCCCTTAACCAGAGAAAGGCATGGAGCCTTGAGTAACAATCTCCCCCAAACTCATCTCATTAGACAGGAGTAATTCTATCCTCCTTCCCCCAAATTAGAATGCAATTAGCAAAGAAGGAGGAGTGGCTGCTAAATGACCACAAGAAAAAACGTGCCCACTCCATCAGCACTACCCAGTGCCCAGTTCAGAGTCTTCTCGCTGCCTTAGCTCCACAGGGGACTTTGTACTCCTACAGAGCTCTGTACCTAAGATGATATTACCCCACTCCTCCATGAAAGGTATTCCAAGAGGGAAGAACGCCTAAGGGATCAGACAGAGGGTCTTCTCCTCTGGGTTACATATGGACTCAGCTGGAATAAACTTTCGAACCCGGGGCAGATTAGAAGTACATCTTATTTATTACCTTCTAGGCTGCTCTCTATAAGGCATTTTTGCCTGAGCCACAGGCTTGATAACAAATGCACTAAAAGTGGGGAAAATGCTGATTTAATGTAACAATATGGGATGGTGATGTAATCTATGTAGTAAACAAGAGTAGCTATTGAGTTATAAATAATCATTTTATAGCAATCTTGAATATCTCTGATACCAGATGTGTAGTAAATACAATCACTTTATAGAAATTCCTTTCCTTTGAAAAGATGAGGAAACAATTTATAATATAAAGTTACATGTGTGCCGTGTGCCGCTCACATGGGCTTTATTTTGTGCTTTTGGTTTGATTTGTTTAACTCTTCTTTGGTCACCCCAATAGAACAGGCCTGGTTAAGTGTTCCCTGGTTTTGTGTCCCTAAACCGTGGTATAAAAAACTTGGGTTGTTTTGCTACATCTAGTCAGTCCCAACGCTGGCCTATTGCTTTGGGGAATCTAAGTTGCATATTCACTGAATAAAGTGTCACCCCAGAAACTAGCTTTGTGAATCCAGATTGCATACTCACTGAATGAAGTATATGAAGCACATTGTCCAAAAAGTTCATTGTCTTTTTTTTTTTTTT
>NW_012117533.1:234322-241253 GCF_000951035.1 Colobus angolensis palliatus | reverse complement strand
ACCACACTTGGCAACTTCTAAAGTTTTTGTAGAGATGGGGTCTCACTATGTCACCCACTGGTCTCGAACTCTTGAACTCGAGTGATCTGCCTGCCTTGGCCTCCCAAAGTGTTGGGATTATAGGCATAAACCACCTCGCCCAGCCTGAAAAATATTTTTATATTTATTGTTTTTAACCCTATAAAATTAAACTGGTTAACAGCTACATGGGTGTATTCATTATATTATTTTGGCTCCTTTTGAGTATCTTAAATATTTGATACATTTTTATGATTTGCTGATTTCTAAAAAATTGTTTCTAAAAATTCTTCTAAATATTTCTATGATATAAGAAAGAGAAATGGTGGTTTTGAAAGTTGATGTCCAGGAATATCTGTGGACATATGTTTTTCAAGATAGCATCACATGGTGAAAATTTGGCTTCTCATAAAACTGGGATTTCTACTGAGATCATTTAGAAAATCTTTATAAAGTATAACAGCCAGTGTGGGAAGAGATTCCACTATAAATGTATCAGGTTTATCATCCACCAAATAAATGGCGTGACACCAGAGAGCAAAGCCACACCAATTTTCTGAGGCCTATGCCTCGTTTTTCTGACTTGTTGTCACACTTGTTTCCCCATCTTCCCTCTCATCTGTCAGCATTTTATCCCCAGCCCCACTCAGTCTTCTCAGGAAGTCAGGCACTTCCAGGGATTAGAAAAGCACATCCCAGACATGCATCCCTATGTGGCGCCCGGAACTCAGCATTCTTTTTCTCCTAGGAGAATTCGCACTTCTGAAAAAAGACCTAATTCCATTAGGGAGGTTGGTGCTCGTAGCCACGATTTTCACAAAGCTGGATAAAGAGTTGGGAAAGCATGTCTCATTACCCGGCTTGAGGCACTTGGGAAGTAGGGAGGACAGTTAGATAGGCTTAAAAAAAGTCATTGTGAAGGGCCAGATGCAGTAGCCCACACCTGTAATCCTAGCACTGCTGTGGGAGGCCTAGGCGGGCGGATCACTGGAGGTCAGGAATTCGAGACCAGCCTGCCCAACATGGTGAAACTCCGTCTCTACCAAAAAATACAAAAAAAAAAGTTAGCGGGGAGTGGCAGCATGTGCCTGTAATCCCAGCTACTTGGGAGGCTGAGGCACGAGAATCACTTGAACCTTGGAGGTGGAGGTTGCAGTGAGCTGAAATTGGGCCATTGCACTCCAGCCTGGGTGGCAGAGTGAGACCTTGTCTCAAAAAAAAAAAAAAAAAAGTCATGGTGAAGCCCCCCTTTCTCTCGCACATCTCCGTGGAGAATCTTTGATGCCAATAAAGAGAGAATACTTCCCAGCACCCAACACCATGGCAGGCACAGAATTAGGAGCTTTTCAGATGTTCCTATATTAAATCAACCAACTTTTGCAATGGAGTTTGCTATTTCCATTTTACAACTACAGAGGCTGGGACTCAGAAAGGATAACTCCCTTACCCAATCTCACAGCTTGCAGGTGGCAGCATTAAAATGCCCACTTAGCTGTCCCTGTCTTCGAAGCCCATGTCCCTGCCAGTATGCTGGGATATACTGCATTTCCTCTGTCCAGAGGTTGCATGAAAAACACCTTGCTTCTGCTTCCAAAATAAAAAGAGAGATGCTTATTGCTTCTGGCCAGAAGAGCCTTCTTAACAGTGAGGGACAGACTAATCTTTGCTTTGCCCTTTAGAGAACCATTGAGTTCAGTGTGGGCCAATTACCAAGGTGGGTGAATGACAGGTAGTGAGTTGAAATACTTAGCAGCTCAAGCCAGTAGCTTCTGGGCCTGTTAATCTGTCTTCGTCTGGACCTGGAATGATGTGTCCACACTTTGTCTAGAGGCCGGGTGCGGTGGCTCACGCCTGTAATCCCAGCAGTTTGGGGGGCTGAGGTGGGTGGATCACTTGAGGTCAGGAGTTCGAGACCAGCCTGGCTAACATGGTGAAATCCTGTCTGTACTAAAAATACAAAAATCACCCAGGTATGGTGGTACATGCCTGTAGTCACAGGTACTTGGGAGGCTGAGGCATGAGAATTGCTGGAACCAGGGAGGTGGAGGTTGCAGTGAGTTGAGATTATGCCACTGCACTCCAGCCTGGTCTACAGAGCAAAAAAAAAGAGAAGGAAAGAGAAAAAGAAAGAAAGTTGGGGGAGAGAGAGAGAGAGAAAGCTAGAAGTTGCCTATGATTTATTTAGAATAAACCTCTGAACCTCCAGAAATGTTTCCCTCATTGCAACAGTATTTTAACTCTTCATAAAATCCAACTTTATTCAACAATCTTGGATACAATTAAAATTGGATGACACCAAAGGAGTTCAGGAAATGCCACCCCAAAACATGATGTTTTGGTATGCTGAGTACTTTGAACTGAAGGCTCTTGGGGAATAGCAGATGCCGGCAGACGTTTCCCTGAGATCCCCTTATCTGCCAGGAGACAGATCCTCCAAAAGGAACTCGAAGGTCATGAATCCCCTCTGGGAATCTTATCAACCAGGAAAGAAGAACTCAGATCATAAGAAAGGAGAATGAAGGTTGTGTTACCACCACCCTTAAGAAGCCCCAAGTCCCTCTTTCAGTCGCTCAGGATGCTAAATAAAAGCTTCAATCATCTGACTCCTTTTGGAGGCTCCCAATTTGTGGGACTCCCATGCATAATTAACTATGGTTTTTGCCTGTTCATCCGCCTTATGTCAATTGAATTCATAGCCCAGCCAGGGAACCTAGAAGGGTAGAGAAAGGCATTTTCCGCTGTCCTACGATACTTACCTCTGTTATTTCAGACAGACTGGCAGAAGTCTGTTGGATAAATTTAAGGTGCTGGAGAGGCTGTATCCTTGGAAGCTTTATCTTGACAGCACTGTCTGTCCCAGTCACAGAGTCAAGTTTCTGCAGCTCAAGACAGACACACTGTAGCCCAGTTCAGCCCTGCTTCAGACTAGATGGGATGAGGACTGCAGAAGTGGGGGTGGAGAGACAAGGAGAGCAGAGCTGCTCCCTGAGCCTTTCAAGTGACAGAGCTGTTGCACCCCTATGACTCACTGTGGCCCTGCCTCCCTGTAGGCATTGGGGGCACCACCCCAAGGAGACACTGCCCTGGGCCCTGCCTGAGAGGGTTGGCCCAGCTCAGAACCCTGGCCGAGGACAGCATGCATTCGCACTCCATTGGAAAGCAGCAAGGAGCTTACAAGCATGACTCGGGCTTGGAATCGAGGCCTCGTTTTCCACTCCTGCCTGCCAGGGCCCCTCAATCATGATCCTGGACACCCCTGCAGAGACCGCCCCGGCCCATCTGTGAAGAGCTGGCAGGCAGTGGCCGATTTCATGGGGCTCTAGGAGTGTGGCCAGCAGAGAGGAGGGTGAGACGGCAGCCTTCTTTGTCCTTGGAAGCCAGACTGGGCTCTAAGCTACTCCCAAATGGAAAACACTCCCAACGAGGTGACTTCTCATGGCCACCCAGCCTTGCTACAGGTGCAGGGTATGAAGGGTTAACAGCCTAAAGAGGGGGCCTTCTTGCATTAATCCTGACCATCCCAGTAGAGGCTGAAACCAGGCAAAGCAAAAGGAGAAAACAGAGGCTCAGTCACAACATGAAAACTCAGATATTTTGTCCTTGATTTAAAAAAGAAAAAAAGAAAAGACAGCAAAAACCCTCCAAAAAATCTATCCTTGCTGGCAAAAGTTTGCTGTTGCTCAGAACATCCTCTTCTGGTCCATTCTCAAGCAAAACCTTGAAACCCTATAACTAGGTACCAAATAAGCAGAAAAAAGCATTAAACCCAGAAGTTAAAAAATATGTATATAGCAAGGCTGGGCACGGTGGCTCACCCTTGTAATCCTAGCACTTTGGGAGGCTGAGGCGGGCAGATCATTTGAGGTCAGGAGTTTGAGACCAACCTGGCCAACATGGTGAAACAATACAAAATTGGCCAGGTATGGTGGCATGTGCTTGTAATCCCAGCTGCTTGGGGGGCTGAGACAAGAGAATCGCTTGAACCCGGGAGGTGGAGGTTGCAGCAAGCTGAGACCATGCAACTGCACTCCAGCCTGGGCAACAAAGTGAGACTCCATTTTGAAAAAAAAAAAAAAAAGAAAAGTGGCAGCCAAGTACTTCCCTCCGAAGCAGTGCTTCTACACTTGGCCATGCATAAGATTTCCTGGGGGTCAGAGACAAGTACTGATCTGATTCAACAGCTGGGGCTGAGGGTGACATGGGTATAGTCATAACGAGATCCCTGCCTTTCTAAGGAGCTCTTGCATGAAACCATTGCTGCTGGTCCTCAGACCACACTTGGATAGAAGGGTCTAACATATGATGGTTTTGAACGTAGAACATTTTCGCAAACACAAATGTTTTGAAAGACGCATGGATATACTCATTATTTCATTAATCCATTCATCCAATATTTATTGACTATGTGCAACATGACTTCTGTGCTAAGCACCAAGGAAATAGATGACCCGAATAAAGACCTCAAGATGCCCAGAGTTCTGCTGTGAACCCTTCCACTAATTTACCTTGAGCACTCAGGTGTCTTAAGCTCTCCTAATTAATAGGTAAAGTGGGCACAGAACAAGTGTTGTTAGTCCAACAAATGCAGCAGTCAAAAGCAAGTGTGTTAGCAAGCATCGTTGAAGCAACTTCTCAGTTAAGTGCTATTTGATACTTACTCCATACTTGATGTTATGCTGGGAACTCTGCAGGATAAAGAGTACCTATGGGGCAGGCACAACGGCTCACATTGATAATCCCAGCGGTTTGGGAAGCCAAGGTGGGAGGATCTTTTGAGGCCAGGAGTTTGAGACCAGCCTGGGCAATGGAGCAAGACTCCATCTCTACAAGAAATAAAAAATTAGCTAAGCATGGTGATCTATGCATGTAGTCCTAGCTACTTGGGAGACTGAGGCAGTAGGTCTCTTAATTTTAATTACATGAAATTTTATTTTACATTTTTATTTATTTTGTGACTATAAAAATATATTCAGTGCAAGATAACTTAAATAATGGTACATAGAAAATAAAAGTAAAAGTCCCCCAAAATCCCATATACCAAAGAGTAGTAAATTTTGTGTATATTATTCTATAATTTTTATATACAGATGTGTACATGTGTGTGTATTATAGATGCTAAATACCCTACATACTGAGTGAACCTACTGTATTCTCTAAACAAGATACTGTAGACTTTTTCAAAGTCAATTCTTTTGCTTCCTATACAGTCCATTTGTGCTTCTGTAACAAAATGCTTGAACTGGGTAATTTGTAAATAATACAAATGTATCACAGTTCTGGAGGCTGGGAAGTCCAAGATCAATGGCCAATAAGTTTGGTGTCTGGCGAGGGCTGCTCTCCACTTCCAAGATGGCACCTTGAATGCTGTGTGTTCTCACCTGGTGGAAGGGACAGAAAGGCAAAGGGGCCTATCTGGTTCTCTCCAGCCATTTATAAGTGACTAATCCCATCCTGAGGACAGAACCCTCATGGTATAACCACCTCCTAAAGCCTCCACGTCTTAATACTATCATACTGGCCATTACGTTTCAATATATGAATTTTGGGAACACATTCAGACACACAGCAGTCTCAATATTTGTAACATTTTGCATTGAGTTTCATTTTGTAGTTTACATAGTTTGTCACCAGTGCCTTATTGGTGGACATTTGGACAGTTTCCTTTTTTTCTATAATAAAGAATGTGATAACAAAACCTTGGAACGTATATCTTTGCATGTTTCATTTCCATTAAATACATTTTAAAGAGGAATTATTGGGTAAAAGGAGATGACCTCAAATATTGCCAAATTGCTCATTACAAAAGCTGTAGCAATTTTAGCCAGGTGTGGTGGTGTGTACCTGTAGTCCCAGCTACTCAGGAGGCTGAGGCAGGAGAATCGCTTGAACCTGGGAGGCAGAGGTTGCAGTGAGCAAAGATCTGATCGTGCCACTGCACTCCAGCCTGGGCAACAGAATAAGACTCTGTCAAAAGAAAACGAAAAAAAAAAGAAGGTGTGCCAGTTTAAACTCTGACAAAATGTATGACGGCAGCGACTCTCAGTACGTTTTTAATCTTCGTTAATCAAATAGGATTTTATTATTTTTGTAATTTTGCATTTCTTACTACTTAGTGATGTTGAGAATCATAGTTTTAGCCATTTGTATTTCCTTCTTTAGCGCCTTCCCTGGTTGTAGCTTCTTGCTTATTTTTCTGTTAGGTTCTTCTTTTCTTACTGATTTATAGGAGCTTTTAATAATCCCTGCATATTCAGTCTTTTAAAATTGCCTTATATGTTGTAAATATTCTTTCCAAGTTGGAAGAAGCATTATAACTTAGTTTAAAATGTGAACTTTAAAGTTCAAGTCTTGTACCTATAGTAAAGTACTAGACAGAGGATTAAATCAAAATAATGCTTATAAATTTCTTACTGCAGGGCTTGAACTTAGTAAGTACTTTAAAAACTAATTTATAAAATAAGTGTTCGCTTGCAATTTCCCTTATAGTATCTTTGGCATGTGTGTGCATATACATACACATTACAGAATATTTGGTGTGTGTGCATATACACATATATATTTAGTTTAGTTGAATAGCTCTCTTAATACTTCCTCCCACTGTGACTTAGTTAAGAAAGGTTTTGTTTGCCCAAAAATTATAATTATACTCTGATATGTTTACTTCAGACTTTTCCCTTTTTTGTTTTGTTTTGTTTGTTTTTGTTTTTAAGAGTCTGTGCCCTTTGCTCTAATTATTTCCCTGCATATTCCATGCAGTCCCTTGCCTTCTTGGCCTCCTTTCCAGTTGCACCAGCTCTGTGTCTGCAGCTGCAGGTAGCTGGGGACAGACGCCACCCTGCTGTGGCTGCAGATCTGCAGGGAGCCCGCACCAGCCCCCACAATCCCACATTTCACTTCCCACTCTATAGATCGC
>NW_012117533.1:232597-234272 GCF_000951035.1 Colobus angolensis palliatus | reverse complement strand
TGATGTTGAGAATCATAGTTTTAGCCATTTGTATTTCCTTCTTTAGCGCCTTCCCTGGTTGTAGCTTCTTGCTTATTTTTCTGTTAGGTTCTTCTTTTCTTACTGATTTATAGGAGCTTTTAATAATCCCTGCATATTCAGTCTTTTAAAATTGCCTTATATGTTGTAAATATTCTTTCCAAGTTGGAAGAAGCATTATAACTTAGTTTAAAATGTGAACTTTAAAGTTCAAGTCTTGTACCTATAGTAAAGTACTAGACAGAGGATTAAATCAAAATAATGCTTATAAATTTCTTACTGCAGGGCTTGAACTTAGTAAGTACTTTAAAAACTAATTTATAAAATAAGTGTTCGCTTGCAATTTCCCTTATAGTATCTTTGGCATGTGTGTGCATATACATACACATTACAGAATATTTGGTGTGTGTGCATATACACATATATATTTAGTTTAGTTGAATAGCTCTCTTAATACTTCCTCCCACTGTGACTTAGTTAAGAAAGGTTTTGTTTGCCCAAAAATTATAATTATACTCTGATATGTTTACTTCAGACTTTTCCCTTTTTTGTTTTGTTTTGTTTGTTTTTGTTTTTAAGAGTCTGTGCCCTTTGCTCTAATTATTTCCCTGCATATTCCATGCAGTCCCTTGCCTTCTTGGCCTCCTTTCCAGTTGCACCAGCTCTGTGTCTGCAGCTGCAGGTAGCTGGGGACAGACGCCACCCTGCTGTGGCTGCAGATCTGCAGGGAGCCCGCACCAGCCCCCACAATCCCACATTTCACTTCCCACTCTATAGATCGCTACGTCATCCTTTCTCTTCTCTTTTCCCACCTCACGCTTCCCCCTCTCAACTTATAACCTGGCTCTAGAAGAGGCAAGCGGTGGAGGCCACGCCCTTCCCACCGTTCGCCAGCTTCCTGGCCGATGACCCTCTCTCCTCTCCTTCCCGACAACTCGGCACCTGGGATCTGCTCCCCTCCTGAGCCATCGATTTCTCCCTCACTACTGGATCATTTCCTCATATAAGAAGCTGTGTCTTTTTAAAGATTGCCTGTCCCAGCCAGGGACAGCTAACCCAGATCCACCTCCTCCTTTTCTCTCTTACCCTTTTGATCCCAACATCTGAAAATGGCTGCCTCTGTTTTCCTTCTCTCTCCCCAGCCCACTCTGCTCAACCACCCCCTCCGTTTTCAGCACCCTGCGCCCCAGCATCTCTGTCTTGCCAAAAGCTCTGCGCATCCTCATCTTACTCCAACTCTCACCAACATCCCACGGAGCCCATCTCCACTGCTTAACACATTTTCTCCACTGATTTCCAGGCTGTTAATTTCCAGGTTGTCCTCCTATTTCACCAACAGCTCTTTCTGGGTCTCTGTAGCATTTTCTGCCTCCTCCTACTTGCTAAATAGTGCCCAAGTGTCCCAAGCTTCATTGTCACCCCCCCATGCTTCCTTATCCACACTCACATAAAGAACACCTCGGCCAGGCGCTGTGGCGCGCGCCTGTAATTCCAGGACTTTGGGGGGCCAAGGCGGGAGGATCATGAGGTCAGGAGATCGAGACCAGCCTGGCCAACATGATGAAACCCTGTCTCTACTAAAAACACAAAAATTAGCCTGGCTTGATGGCGTGGGCCTGTAGTCCCAGTTACTCAGGAGGATGAGGCAGGAGAATCG
>NW_012117533.1:230159-231214 GCF_000951035.1 Colobus angolensis palliatus | reverse complement strand
GCCATACCCAGCTAATTTTTCACCATGTTGGCCAGGCTGGACTCAAACTCCTGACCTCAGGTGATCCACCCACCTTGGCCTCCTAAAGTGCTGGGATTACAAATGTGAGCCACCACATCTGGCCTTTTTTTTTTTCTTTTTCTTTTTGAAACAGGGGTCTGCTGTGTCACCCAGGCTTGAGTGCAGTGGTATAATCAAAACTCACTACAACCTCAACCTTCTGGGCTCCAGCAATCTTCCCATCTCAGCCTCTCTAATAACTGGAACTACAGGTGCTTGCCACCATGCCCTGCTAATTTTTAAATATTTTTTGTAGAGACAGGGTCTCTTGGTTGCACAGGCTGGTCGGGTCTCAAACTGCTAGCCTCAAGCAGTCCTCTCATCTTCGCCTCCCAAAGTGCTGGGATGACAGGCGTGAGCCACCATGTCTGTCTCAGATGCTTTCTCGGATGCAAATAGTAGCTCACCATTCATCTGCTTGAAACCCCACAATGTCTTCCATTTAAACCAAACCAAACTCAAACCCTTTCCTACAAATTGTAACTTTTCTAACTGAATCTTCTACCACTGTACCCCAGGCCGACTGAGCTCCAGCCACATCAGCCTCCTTCTGTTTCAACTACGGCAAGCTGCCTGCTGTCTCTGGACCTTTGCACTTGCCACGCCTTCTCACATATCTTCACACAGCCACCTTCTTTTCAATATTCAAGTCTGAAGTTAAAAAAGATATGCCTTGGCTGGGCACAATGGCTCACGCCTGTAATCCCAGTACTTTGGGAGGCTGAGGTGGGCGGATTGCTCAAGGTCAGGAGTTTGAGACCAGCCTGGCCAACATGGTAAAACCCCGTCTCTACTAAAAATACAAAATTAGCCAGGCGTGGTGGCGGGCGCCTGTAATCCCAGGTACTCAGGAGGCTGAGGCAGGGGAATTGCTTGAACAGGGAGGTGGAGGTTGCGGTGAGCTGAGATCACGTCACTGCACTCCACACTCCAGCCTGGGCAACAGAGTGAGACTCTGTCTCAAAAAAAAAAAAAAAAAAAAAAAAAAAAAAAAA
>NW_012117533.1:207194-229394 GCF_000951035.1 Colobus angolensis palliatus | reverse complement strand
AAAAAAAAAAAAAAAAAAAACCTTATTGACCAAACTAGCTAAAACAGTGATTCCCTCTCCACCATCACTTTCTGTCTCATTTCTCCATTTTATCTTCTTTACTGCACTATCCATTCCCCTGAAATTACTGTATCTACCTCTTTGCCTCCTTATGAACAGTCTGTTCCAACATCTCAGCACATCAGTGGAAGTCCAGGATCTCTTTGCCCTGTTCCCATCCCATCCTCCAGTGTTGGGAACAGGGCCTGGCGCTAGGTGAGTTGATTGAGTCAGTGGCCTGGGAGGCAGAGATTGTGTCAGCTGGAATGATCTCAGGTACACAGAGGAAAGGAGGAAAGGGAAGAGGAAGGGAAGGAGACAGGAAAATGAAGACATGGAGCAGTTTGCAAGGAGAAGCAGCTTATGATGGAGCAGGACCAGAAGACAGAAAACGCAAGCAGAGGAAATGAGCTTGCACCTTGGCACCAGAGGGTGAGATCCACTGAGCACACATCTGATACCCTTCTGCCAAGGCCCTGCCACCCATGTTTACAGAGCTAGGGGCTCTCAGCTCTAATGCTGTGGGGTACAGTCTTGCAGCCCTGGAAGGCACGTGGTTGGATGCACCTATGATCACTAATTCTTTTATTGATTGATTGATTGATTGATTTTTGAGAGTGAGCCTCACTCTGTCACCCAGGCTGGAGTGCAGTGGCACGATCTCGGCTCACTGCAACCTCCACCTCCTGAGTTCAAGCAATTCTTGTGCCTCAGCCTTCCAAGTAGCTGAGATTACATGCACGTGCCAGCATGCTCGGCTAATTTTTGTATTTTTAGCAGAGATGGGATTTTACCATGTTGGCCAGGCTGGTCTCGAATGCCTGACCTCAGGTGATCCGCCCACCTCGGCCTCCCAAAGTGCTGGGATTACAGGCGTGAGCCACTGCACGTGGTCCTATGACCACTAATTCTTAATGCTGCCTCCAGTCCAGGTGAGGGCTGCTAGCAAGCTCAATGAAGTCAGCAGAAAGCAAGCTGTGAAGGGCGGAGTTGCTGCTGGGCCTCATGATCTCACCCCACCTGACGCTCTAGGGGTGTTGGAAGCAAACCTCGGTCTCTGCTTTCTTTCATGTTTCCCTAGACCCCTGAGACCTACCAGGAGCTTGAATAATAGATGTCAATGGCAATTTGGGCATTTGCGATGCAAGATGATTGTGAAGGCTGCCACAGCTAGAACTTGCCTCTTGCAGGAGGACAAAGGTAGGGCAAAAAGTCTAACTGTGAAGTCTCCTGACAGCTGTTTTTCTCAATATTTTCATATCAGTTCAGGAGTGGAAGCTTTTTGCTGGCTGAATGTGCATCTTCTGCTTTCAAGACAAAAACCCTTTCCCAGTAATCTTCAAAAGTATTATATTCCCGACTGGACTGAGGAGGGGATGGGGCCCCTCCCTAAAGAGATGCCCAAGGCCTGGCGTGGTGGCTCACACCTGTAATCCCAGCACTTGGGGAGGCCAAGGGGGGTGGATCACCTGAGGTCAGGAGTTCCCAGCCAGCCTGACCAATATGATGAATCCCCGTCTCTACTGAAAAAAAAAAAAAAAAAAATTAGCCGGGCATGATGGCATGTGCCTGTAATCCCAGCTACTCAGGAGCCTGAAACAGAAGAATTGCTTGAACCCAGGAGGCAGAGGTTGCAGTGAGCTGCGATTGCACCATTGCACTCCAGCCTGGGCAACAAGAGAAAAACTGTCTCAAAAAACAAAACGAAACAAAAAAGAGACCCCCGAAGTAAGGTCTGTGCCACCCTGACTATCTCTGCTATCTCTGCAGTGACTTCAGCTCTGATATTTGACCAGTAATAACCTATTCCACCCTGCCAGGGTTCATATTTGGGTATTTATTTTGATGAAGGGGGACCCAGAAGGGAAGGAGAAGAGAGACAGATACAGGTTGCAGAAACAAAATTGCTTGAGTGATGCTCGAAATTCATCCTACCCCAACCCAGGCAACTTTTCTAGGTGCTGTTTTCTCCTTGGGCTTCCACACACGCCTCCCCACCTCTGTGGCATTATGATCACACACACACACATACACACACACACACTGCTTGCAAGTCAGCACGTCCTGAATGTGCTTATCTTCAAAGCCATCTCAGACTTGTTTTTGCACCCTCAGAAGATAGATGGTTGTGGCAGGTGTAAAATGACATCAGCAGCACAGTCATTCAGGGAGGCTCCCAGCCAACTTTCTGTCTGTTTAAAATATCGGGGCTTGGCCTGAGCACAGGATTTCAGAGCAAAGTATGTTGTAAAGCCCACCTGGGTAAACTCACAGAGATTCTCACTGTTCATCTCTTCTGCATGTCAGCCAGGGGTTTTATTTCCCCGCATTTCTTCTCCTGGGAACATCAGAATGCTGGGTTCCTTTGAATTGTCTGTGAAAACCTGCAGCCATAAGTTAGCTGAACCTTGAAAAGAAGTAGACAAAACTCTAACCTTGTATGGTCTTAAGCAAGAGGAATGACTTGCAGAACGCTGAGCAGTGGCAGCCCATATAAAAATTATTTTGTTGGCAGGGACTCAAACTGTGCAGTCAACCACATGGTTTACAAAGGAAAGATCTGCTAATTGAACAGCATTGCTCAGCACATGGACGACAGCCCAGAGCTTAAATTTAGCTAGATGCTCAATCCTCAGTCTACACTAGTACCCAGCTGCATAGTGGAGGATTCTTTCCATCCCAATGGGAAGATGAGGAGAAGAAGAGATGAATGTTGCATGAAAGGTAATCAACCAGCTGTGTTGAGTGAGGGTCTGAATGGTGAAATCAAAACTTCACCTTCCCTTACCCATCTAGAAAGTCCATGTCGCATCTCAGAAGGGCTCTGCTTCCCTGGATTCCTAGTATTCATTGATTCAAAAACTCCATTGGCAATTGGTTTATTGATATTTATAGTTTGTATGGATTTCTCCTTGCTTACATTAAGGGGAACTTGGTGTGAATATTTTCTGGTTCATTCATTGAACCAGTTCATCTGTCTTCTCAAAGGGCAGGAGATTGAAGTCACAGACATGAGGGGACTTGTCTGTGATGTCTGTCCCCACATTGATGGTGTGGGTGTTCTCAGCTGACCTTAGCCAGGGGTTCCCCTCCTCTCTGCTGAGAATCCTTCTAGAAGCTGTGTTCTCCTCTAAGAAGGTGACATTCCCAGAGAAAGGGAGTTAGTCTTTCAGGGCTGACACCCACATTTTGTTCCTTGCCCATGAGTCTCACTGCTCCTTGGCCTCCATGCCCTGTGAGCTTGCACTCCCACATCTCTCTTTGACTAGCTCATACCTTGGTTTACATTTCACTGCATCTGTCCATTCTCAGACTCACAATTGTGTTAGGGAAATACTAAGAATAAAATAATTTACACATTTGGAGTGCAAGAGGCTTTATAAGGGGACCACAGAACCTCATCCATTCCAGACCTTTGGGATGAAGTGGAGCCAGCCACCATGTAGGAGGCTTTGGAGTGGGGGTGTAGACATAAGTGTCACCTTTCAGGTCCAGGCTGATGCACATAAAGAGACACGTACTTCGTATTTTAAAATATAATCAACAGGCCTAGTAGAAGGAATCAGGGCTCTTGGAAGGAATGGCTGCTTTCAAGTCCAGGAAAAAGAAAACACAACAGAAGCTGAGACATCTTGTTGGGCCATGAAGCAAGGAAGCCATTGGAGACCAATGGGTCATATGAAACTGACACAGACACCAACACGAAAGGACCCCCGTGGGTCAAAGATGGAACACTGTAAGCATGAAAAGGATTGTGAATGCAATTGACTGAAACACACTGAGGACAGAAAAACCATGAGTTTATCATTGTATTAGTCTTTTCTCATATTGCTATCGGGAAATACCCGAGATTGGGTAATTCAAAAAGGAAAGAGGTTTAATTGACTCACAGTTTAGAATGGCTGCGGAGGCCTCAGGAAACTTACAGTCATGGTGGAAGGTGAAGGGGGAGTAAGGCGCCTTCTTCACAAGGTGGCAGGAAGGAGAAGTGCTGAGAAAAGGCGGGAAAAGTCCCTTATAAAACAATCAGATCTCATGATAACTCACTATCACGAGAAGAGCATATCACTATCATCACCTATGGTCCAATTATCTTCACCTGGTCTCTCCCTTGACACTTGGAGATTACAATTATAGTTCAAGGATTATAACTCAAGATGAGATTTGGGTGGAGACACAAAGCCTAAGCACATCAATCATCAGCATCATCATTTGAGAGATAGTCTTTATCCCCCACCAAAAAAAAAAAAAAGAGCAAAAGAAGCAAATAAACAAGAAACCTCTCTGGACACTACTGCAATTAACTAGGGCCCAAATCCATACTCTGAAAATGAACAGTTAAGAGGAAAAAATTAAGCACCTCCCTGGCTTTCCCTGGGTGAACTGTATTTGAGAGTATCCAAATAGCCCTCACTGATGTGGACACATTCACTGTATGGGAGGCATCTAACCTAATAAATGTGAAAGGGTTATGAATTTCTAAAAACAACCTTTTACAACCTCTAATAAAATGGTTGTTTTGAGCCACATTGTCAATGACAGACAGGTGAGGAGTGAGGAATTTTACAACAGAAGACTCAGGCTGTCACTACCTGTCCCCGAAGCTTGATTGAGCTTCGAGCTTTGTGGGCGACAGGACGTCGTGCATGTGTTCATGGAACGGGATAGGAAGGATTCTGCACCACTCGTATAATCTCTTTGCCAAAACAGTTGAATCTAAATGAAATCAACCATCTAGAGCTAACTTCTGTGGATGGGATAGACAGAGGGAAAGGAGAATGTATATGACACAGCAAAGAAGGAAAAAGACCAGTTCAGAATGTGGGACATTCTCTAGAGCAAATGACCCAGTTTCTGCCATCAACCAAAGGCATAGGGGAGATGCAGGGCTTCTCTAGTTTGAATGAGCATTAAGAGACACAACGACCAAAAGCAATTTGTAGACCTTATTTGGATCCTACTTAGAATAAACCAACTTCAAAAACATTTTGTAACACAATTGAGCAAATTTTATAACAGACTGGGTATCAAAGGACAACAAGCCCCGCAAGTATAGTTTTTTTAGAGCATCACAAGGCTAGTAAGTGGCACAGCTGGGATTCATGCTCAGGCAGTCTGGCTTCAGAGCCTGAGCTCTGACCTCCACTACATCGTCTCTCCTCCTGGCTGAAAAATGGAAACAATAATAGTACCAGAGAGGGCTGCTGTGAGAATTAAATTATTATTATTAGTCCTCCGGAGTAGGGTGATCATTTTCTGACCACTGAGCTATGTAGAGAGTACATTTTGCAAAGTAAGTTCCAGACATGACCCTCAAGCTGAAAGAAGCATTTCCATTTATTTTAATACATTCAAGGTGAAGTTCTACATACACAGAGTGCCCTAATAATGCATTTCGGTGGAAAGAAGCTCTCTTAATGTGGTTACATTTAATGGAACACAAGAAGGGTCACTCTGACCTCATTTCCATAGCTGACTCCTAAATGGCACCTATAGGCTCATGGCAAAGCTTACAGATTCACCTAATAGCATTTGGAATAGGTTTATGCACTCGTATGTGTGGGTACCTCGTTCCAAGTGCCCTTCGCCCTTCTTTAGTGGTGTCAGTATTAGCCAACACAGCTTTGCTGTCTGATTGTTAGCTAAGGCGTGTTGATCTGCATATTCCATCTCAACTCAGTAGGCTCCATGTGGGAGAGAAGAGGTCTAGGGGAACCAATTCACTGCAATAAGCGATGTTCTCCTACACAATGCCAGGAGCATGGAGCTATCCAAAGAGCTGCATTAAGTTTCAGCCATCTTGTTTTATGGGAATCGATGCTGCCCAAATAAATTATACTCACTCACACAAAAAAGGTGACAACAGAAATTATTATGTGTGATAACAGCATTGTGGCTATGTAAGAACATATCCATGGTTTTTAGAGATGGATAAAGAAGAATGCAGCAGTGAAATGATGTCAAGTCTTCATAAAAAGGGATTTCACTGTACTATCATCTCTGCTTTTCAGTATGTTTGACATGTTCATTACATTAAAAACATTTAAGCTGCTCATGTTGGCACACACCTGTAACCCAGCACTTTGGGAGGCTGAGGTAGGAGGATTGCTTAAGCACAGAACTTTGAGAACAGCCTTGGCAACGTGGAAGACCCCATCCCTACTACAAATAATTGTAAAATTAACCAGGCTTGGTGGTGGCCACCTTAGTTCTAGCTACTTGGGAGGGTGAGACGGGAGGATTGCTTGAGATCAGGAAGTTGAGGCTGCAGTGAGCTTAGATCACATCACTGCATTCCAGTTTGGGTGACAGAGCAAGACCCTGTCTAAAAAAATAAAAATAAAAATAAATAAAAATTGAGAGGATTTAAAATGAATCTTAAAAGGTAAAAATTAGCAAGCTCTGGCTATTAGAGTGCCTAGCTTTTCATTTGCTTTAAATGTTACATTAGAAATTGTTGATCAACTACTCGCATTTCTTCTATGAATCCTAATGGTGAGGACCTCACTGCGGTCAAAATTACAGCAAAAAATTAGAATTCAAGAATATCACTAAGTATACTGCTTATTGAACACTATTACTGTATAGTCATTGGTAACTGTTAAAAAAAATTCTTCCAAAGCCACCCAGATTGCAGGCAGGACAGAAAACAGGGATGGCCCTGAGAGATCATTAGTAGAGGGTGTGTCCTTCGTCTGAAGGGGAGACTCACTTCTCATTCATGTGCTAAGGAGCAAAAATTGCCTAAGGAAATTCCAAAGAGCAGTTGATCTGTGTTTCTGGGTGTGCGCTGCTCATTGTTACTGTCCAATATCTGATTCCCATACTTCCAGGCAGAGGGTGAATTTCATATCCCCACTTCCCTGAAGTTTGACATGGCCATATGACTTGTTCTGGCTGGTGCACTATGAACAGAAGTGATGTGTTTCTCCACCTCCTTTTTCCTCTCTGCAACTGTGGCTGGAGAAGATAACCCATGTCCACCCAGCAATGTGTGCTCGACATGGTTTATGAAGGAGAAATCTCTCTCTCTCTCATTCTCTATCTCTAGCTCTTCTCCTTTCTCTCTCTCTCTCTCCATCTCTTTTCTATCTCTTCTCCTTTCTCTCTCTCTCTCTATCTTTTTATCTCTTCTCCTTTCTCTCTATCTCTTCTCTTTTTTTCTCTCCTTTCTACCTCTTCTCCTTTTTCTCTCTCTTCCTCTCTCCCTCTCTTTCTTTCTCTTTCTCTCTCTCTATAACTCTTCTCCTCTCTCTCTCTCTCTCTCTCTCTCTCTCTCTCTCTCTGTTTCACATAAGCCACTGAGATTTGGAGGGTTTTGTAAGTGAAGCATAGCCTACCTAACAGTTTCTACTATAGGGTGCAAATGCAGTGAGCAGTGTGTGTGTGTGTGTGTGTGTACACACGCTTTCTTTTTCATACCTTATATTTTACTCTGCATTCTGTATATTACTATATAGTACTAATTAATGAGGGTTTGTTGTGACTTTACCTACTTTATCTGCTTCCAGTCTCACCATAAGTCATGTGTAAAGTTCTAGTATTATCATCTCCATTTCATATTTGAGACAAAAAGAGACTCAGAGAGGTTAAGTAGCTTGCCCAAGATCACACAGCTGGTGTGAGGCAGAGCTAGGACCAGAACCCAGGTAGCTGGATTCTGGTAAACAGCTTTAACTATTAAGCTAGACTATCTTTGTACTGCAGGAGCATCCCACCTCTGACATTTCAGGGGTTCTATTCCCACTTAAATTGGTTTACTAAACATTGTTTAAGAATAACCTTTGTTTCAGAGGGCAATTCAACAAAACAGGAATTTCAAGGCTGAGTCTGTGAGGTTTACAAATTAGAGTGTTGATTCAGAGTATGGGTCATTGCTTCTCTGTAGCATTAATAACAATATTGATATTTTGGAGTTTTTTCCCCAGAACCAAAAACCCTTCACAAATTGCTCTGTTTATTAGAGCAAAATTTGCCTTCTGAATCACTTCTAATTGGCTCAACAATTACACAGAAACATCTGAGAGCTTCCCAGAATGTTCCTGTTTGAGGCTGAACCCATGAGCAGCTCTCTTCCAGTGAAGTTGGCTCCGTTGGGAAGGGACTGGCCTTGTCTCAACCCCCAGACTCAGGGGATCCTTCCTTCTTGCTCCTTTCTTGCAGCCACAGCTCCTGAGTGCAGTACGGGTCAGGCCCTCTTCAAAGGATTCATGTGAGTCCATCCTGGCAGAAGCCCTCTGAGGTCGGTACTATCAATCCTAATTTCTCAGATGGGGAAACTGAGGCATGGAACAGTTAAATAACTTTCCCACAGCTGCAGAGCTCATGGGCAGCAAGGCCAGGGGTTGACTGAGTGGTCTGGCCCGGGATCCAGGGCTCCCCACCTTGCCTCACCCCTGCCCCTGCCCCTGTTTCCAGGGACCTGCTGGGGGTCTCCTGGGATAAGGCGACATCGAATCTCCCTTCCATAAGCCCCAGTCATCTTCCTTCTTGTGTTTCTCACAGGGCTTCCTCCCCTGAGGTTGAATATGGGATTCCTGCAAGATTTTCTCGGCATGAGGGCCTCAGAGAAGATATGGACCACGAAGAGTGCGGACAGTAAACCGATGTCCCTGCAGAATGCACCCAGCAAGCTTCTTCCCTTCCTGGACCTTTCAGAGAGTCCCAAAACATTTCTTTTGGCATTATGCTTAATTTAGGGTCAAAATTGAGAGAGACTAGGGTAAAAGCAGTTTTCTCTGATTATCATGGTTAGGCAATGCCTAAGGCACTGACAGGAGGGTGAATTTTTGTTCTGCCCCTCAAATCTTGGCATACTGTAGAACTCTGATGAAATTTAATATCAAGGTCAGCCTTGAAGCAAAAAACTAGGTTATTAAAGGGCAGCCTTGGGGTGGTGTGGCAGACACTGTGACATGCCTTCTAGATCTCCCTTCATGGATAGACTTGTTGCCCCCACCACTGGGCATGCTGGTGGCCGGGCATCAGCTGTCAGCTGCCCCAACTCAGGACTCATCTTAGCTGCAGAGCAGCTTTACCCCTAAACCACAGGAGGATACAGGCCTGACCAGCTTGCTCCAACTCTGGAGAACATTCTAGCTCCAGGGCTCCCCATGGGCTGCCCAAGGCCATCATCAGATTTCATCACAGTTTGACTTCTCCCTCCAACTCTCCTGCCTCCTCTCTCCCTGCCACAGGAGTTGATCTCAAGCACACGCCTCAGACACATGCTACACACTAAACTCTGCTTCAGAGGCTGCCACTCCAAGGGTGTGAGGCATTCGGACACCCCCAATGGTGTATTAGGCAGTGTATTAGTCCTTTTTCATGATGCTGATAAAGACATACCTGAGAGTGGGTTATTTATAAAGAAAAAGAGATGTAATGGACTCACAGTTCTATGTGGCTGGGGAGGCCTCACAATCATGGCAGAAGGTGAAAGGCACGTCTTACATGGTGGCAGACAAGGGAGAAAATGAGACTCAAGCAAAAGGGGAAACCTCTTATAAAAACATCAGATCTCAAGAGACTTACTCACTACCGTAAGAACAGTATGGGGGAAACTGCCCCCATATTCAATTATCTGCCACTTGGTCCCTCCCACAACACATGGGAATTATGGGAGCTACAATTCAAGGTAAGATTTGGGTGAGGACGCAGTCAAACCATATCAGGCAGGATGTGCGAAGCAGGTAGCAGCCAGTGCTACCACAGGTGGATGTGTGGGTTATTCTCTCGGCAAGGACGCTCTGCTGAGAGGGAGGATGGGGACTTAAATCCAGCTTGTTCTCCACTAACCACGTGCTGAGCCCTGCATGGGGGCTGCACCTGCCAGGAGAAAGCATGCCTTCTGCAATTGCACCAGAATACTGTACAAACACACTGTCCTGGCAGCAGCCCTCCTGTCTTTGCTTTGGAGAAATAGTGAGAAGCTTAAGAGAAGTGAATTTTCTCAGACTCCCTGTGGCCTTTCTGGTTCCAGTCCCTGCAGCCCAGGGAAGTGCAGCTGTAGCCTAGCTGTTTTTGCTTCACTAGATACCCTGGGCCCCAGGGCAAAGAGCCAACATATTATGCCCTCTGAGTCACAGAATCAAAACAGGATTCTCTGTTTCCAGAACTTACTCATGGTGGCAATGAGGATATTTAAGGAAGACAAACATTAAGCGTCACATTGTATATCCTCAAAAGCTGTCTGCTTCTTGCATTTTTCTTTGACTCCAGATTATTTCCTCACTTTTCTGTACCCAACTGTACCCTCTGGCACCAACCAGAGACTTTGAACCCTCAGTTTCAGCCATCATCAATGAGGACAGAGGAGGTCTGAAACCCAGACCATTTCCTGAGCTGCAATCAGAAAGTTCTTTATATAATTACATATGTGGCACTGACTTGGTTTCAATCATTGGGAGCTTATTCCATGAGACACAAACCACTGGTCACAGGTAAGCAAAAAGAAATGCATTTCCTTTGCCAACAACAGCTGCCAATGCCCAGCTAATAATCACTTCTAGTTGAAGATTACCTTCTGGTAACTCTCCAGACAGACCCCAGGAAGCAGCTGGTTGGAGAGGAACTCTTCAAGTTGAACCTGGGTTTCAGTGCGTCCAGATGACTCATGTAAATACACAAGCTCTGAGGCATCTCCCTGACCCCCAACAAAAATCTCCTCAGTCACTCAGCTTGCTTTCCACTCATTTCCTTCCCCTCCCCTTCCTCTACTTCCTCTGTTTCTACTTCTTTTGTCTTCTTTCCCCATTCTGACAGAGGAAGACTGATCAAAGCTTTGTTTATTTATTTATACACAGTCATGTTCTAGAAAGGCTTCTTGAAAGAGTGCATAAAGCTCAACTAGCTTGTATAAGGGTGAATTGGGTCAAAAGGAAAAGAACAAACACGGACTATAAAAATGTATGGTAGAGGAATAAGACAAAGAATTGACCAATACAAGCCAAGCCAAGCCAAGCTCTTGTGCACCATGTTTCTGTGAGCCAGGGGCATGTTACAATTGCAGATGCGTACCTCTCTGGTTTCCCTTCCTCTGCCGACCATGTCATTGTCCAACGCCATGGCTGTAAATACTGTTTGCACTGAAGACTCTTATAGCCAAGACTGTACCCATTATCTAGAAATCTAGTGACAGATGTTATTAAAGGCTGCAAGGCACCCTATGAAAAGGCTACACTTACCACATTCCCTTGCAACTGTGTAATTAAGTTCTGAACAATGACACGTCAGACAGGATGTAAAGAAGGCTCCTCACTGGCCGGGCGCGGTGGCTCAAGCCTGTAATCCCAGCACTTTGGGAGGCCGAGATGGTCAGATCACGAGGTCAGGAGATCGAGACCATCCTGGCTAACACGGTGAAACCCCGTCTCTACTAAACAAAAGAAAATACAAAAACCTAGCCAGGCGCGGTGGCGGGCGCCTATAGTCCCAGCCACTTGGGAGGCTGAGGCAGGAGAATGGCGTGAACCTGGGAGGTGGAGTTTGCAGTGAGCTGAAATCTGGCCACTGCACTCCAGCCTGGGTGACAGAGCGAGACTCCGTCTCAAAAAACAAAAATAAAAAGAAGGCTTCTCACTCACACCTGTAAGCCCTGCACTTTGGGAGGCCAAGGCAGGCGTATCGCTTGAGCTCAGGAGTTCGAGACCAGCCTGGGCAACATAGCAAAACCTCGTCTCTACAAAAAATATGAGAATTAGCCAGGTGTGGTGGTGTGTTCCTGTAGTCTTGGCTACTTATGGGGCTGAAGCAGGAGGATCACTTGAGCCCACGAGGTCCAGGCTGCAGTGAGCTGTGTTCACAACACTGCACTCCAGTCTGGGCAACAGAGCAAAACCTTGTCTCCAGAAAAAAAAAAAAAAAAAAGAAGGCTCCTCAAAGGGAGCTGCAGCTGCAGCCTGGTTCCTTGCCACAGTCTTCCTACTACCTTGGATGTGGAATTAATGGTGAAAGCTCCATAGTCCCTACTGGACCATGGGTGACCTTGAGGGTGATGGACACATGCTGAGGATGACAAAGCCAAAAGAAAAGTGCCTGCTTCCTTGCCGACAATGGACACCTCGTATCAGCCCCTACTTGCCTAGCCCCAGAATTTTGTTAAGAAGAAAAGAAGAAAAATCTGGGCTTATGTAAATCAGTGATACTTAGGATTATTTGTTTTGTGTAGCCACCTGTATTAATCTGTTTTCACCCTGCTGATAATGACATACCTGAGACTGGGAAGAAAAAGAGGTTTAATTGGTCTTACAGTTCCACATAGCTGGGGAAGCCTCAGAATCATGGCGGGAGGCAAAAGGCACTTCTTACAAGGCAGTGGCAAGAGAAAATGAGGAAGAAGCAAAAGAAGAAAGCCCTGATAAACCCATCAGATCTCGTGAGACTTATTCACTATCATGAGAATAGCATGGGAAAGACCCGCCCCCATGATTTAATTACCCCCTCCTGGGTCCCTACCAAAACATGTGAAAATTTTGACAGATACACTATAATTCAAGTTGAGATTTGGGTGAGGACACAGCCCAAACATATCACCATCTAATTCTAAATCATTCTCTCTCAAATTTTCATCTGTAGCAATAACCTTTTCAGCTACATATTTGAAGTTTCTACTTAAGTGTTGAATTGGAGTCTTAAACTGAACAGGATCCAGACAGAACGCTTGATCTTTTTCTCCCCTTACTTCCCTAAACTTGATCCTTCCAGAGTCTTCCCCCTCTGTACTAAATGGCATCCCCATATGCCAAGTTGCTCAGGACAAACACCAAGGAGTCATTCCTGATTCTGTTTTACTTCATTCCCACACATTGGCAAGTCCTATGGGATCCACCTCCAAAATACACCTCTCACTCATCGCTTCTCACCATTTCCCAGGATCTCACCATTGTAGCCACTGCCATCTTTCACCTGGAGTATCTCAGCTGCCTTCCAGATGCTCTGATTACACTCATCTCACTGAAGTCCTCCCTCCACAGCAGCCAGAGTGACCTTCTAGAAAATGTAAATCAGATCATATCACTCATCTGCTTAAATCCTCCAATGCCTTCCACTGAAGTGAGGATAAAATCCAAGCTACTATGGCTCGCAAAACTACAAGCGAGCCAGTCCCTACTACCCATTACCCTACTTTTTCATGAGCTAGACTCCTAGCCCTTCTTGCCTTTCTTACTTGATATAGTTTGGATGTTTGTCCCCTCCAAATCTCATGTTGAAATGTAATCCCTGGCCCCATGTGGTGGCTCATGCCTGTAATCCTAGCACCTTGGGAGGCAGGAGTGGAAGGATCCCTTGAGCCCAGGAGTTTGAGACCAGCCTGAGCATCATGGCAAAACCCCGTATCTACAAAAAAAAAAAAAAATTATCCAGGTGTGGTAATGCATGCCTATAGTCCCAGTTACTCAAGAGGCTAAGGTGGGAGGATTGCTTGAGCCCAGGAGTTCCAGGATACAGTGATTTTGATCGCATCATTGCACTCTAGCATGGGTGACAGAGTAAGACCCTATCTCAAAAAAAGAAAAAAAAAGAATGTAATCCCCAGCTTGGAGGTGGGGCCTAGTGGGAAGTCTTGGGGGAAGATGCCTCATGAATGTCTTGGTGTTGGTGCTTTCCTCATGACAGTGAGTGAGTTCTCGTGAGATCTGGTTATCTAAAATGGTGTAGCACCTTCTGCCTCTGTCTTTCTCCTGCTCTTGTCATGTGATGTTCCTGCTCCAGTTTCACCTTCTGCCATGATTGTAAGCTTCCTGAGGCCTCCCCAGAAGCTGAGCAGATGCTGGTGCCATGATAGCACAGCCTGCAAAACCATGAGCCAATGAAACCTCCTTTCTTCACAAATTACCCAGCCTCAGGTATTTCTTTTTAGCAATGCAAAACGACCCAACACAGAAAATTGGTACCAAGAAGTGGGGCATTGCTAAAAAGATACCTGAAAATGTCAAAGCAACTTTGGAACTGGATAATGGTCAGAGGCTAGAAGAGTTTGGAGGGCTCAGGAGAAGATAGGAAGATTAGGGAAAGTTTGGAACTTCTTAGAGACTAGTTAAATGGTTGTGACCAAAATGCTGGTAGAAATATGGCCAGCAAAGGCCAGGATGACAAGGCCTCAGATGGAAATGAGAAACTTACGGGAAACTGGAATAAAGGTCCCCCACAGATGGACATCTATTTCTATTACTTTGTGATGATAAAAAATTACTGCAATACATCCTTTTACATGTATTTGGTGCAAACTTGCAAGCATATCAGTTGGACAAATTCCTTGGAGTTGAATTGCTGCACCAAGGCTGTGTGCATTTTACATTTTGATAGACATGATGGAATTACCTTTTGGTCCATTTTCCATGGGGTTACCCCATAGTACAGTTGAGATGGATCATCCAGTGACACAAGCAAAGACTTCCCACGCAGGGAGCTATTCGCCTCCTATCAGGCCAGGGCCTTCCGGAGAGTCCTTAAAACCACACTTTACACTCCTGGTGAGCAAGGCTTCTAATCTCTTCCTTATCTTACCTGGAGCAGGTATCTTCTTGCCTTTTCTGCCTGTTTGTACTTGATTCATTTCTAATCGTTTTCAACCCTTCCGTTGTAACAAGAGACTTAAACCTACGCTATTTGGGTCTAGCATGAACATTCTTTACCTATCTTGCATCTGTTTTCAAATTTTATCCTTCCCAGCCAACTTTATGCTGTATTTATTTGACCAGTTTTCTATGATTTATAAGGCTTAGAGAGCCTGTCATCTTTTTTATCAATGGATGATTTTTTAAAAACATGATTTAAATTAGTATTCCAAAAAGTCCCTATAAGAGTTTTTTTGTTTTTTGGAAGAAAGTCTTGCTCTGTCACCCAGGCTGGAGTGCAGTGGTGCAATCTCTGCTCACTGCAACGTCTACCTCCCAGGTTCAAGTGCTTCTCCTGCCTCAGCCTCCCGAGTAGCTGGGATTACAGGAGCATGCCACCATGCCCAGCTAATGTTTTTCTATTTTTTTTTTAGTAGAAACAGAGCTTCACTGTGTTGGCCAGGCTGGTCTTGAGATCCCAACCTCAGGTGATCCATTTGCCTCGGCCTCCCTAAGTTCTGGGATTACAGACGTGAGCCACCGTATCCAGCCAAGAGTTATTTAATTTTTCTTAGCTCATGTGCTCTCCCATTCCTGGCTTCACTTCTGTGCCTCTTCCTCTCCATTTCCTGCCATTCAACAACGCACATGCTTATAAAGTAGATGTATTATCTAGGATCTTTTTTGACAAAGAATCTCCGTAGTGTAGGAGTTTTCCTAAACCAATGATTTCCTTCAAAGTCATGGTAAACAAGCAGAGCTATTCTGCGAGGCCCAGGCCCACTGGACTGGACACTGGGAAACCTGGACGGGATCCCCTATTCCGCCTGCATCTGGTATCTCCTCCGAGAGGTCTCGGTTTCCTCATCTGAAATGGCAGGACCAGACCATCAACCCCTGTCAAAACAAAAAGTCCATGATTTTTAAACACTTTTCCAGATGGACTCTATCTGCCAGTAATATTCGTGACTATTCTTTAGCAAAAAAAAAAAAAAAATGTTCCTTTCCAGAAACACATACAGAAACAATTACGAAAATATTTAAAACACATATTGGATTTGCTCATCTCTTCTCCTCCAGGACTGTATCTTTTGAAGTAAATGAGAAACAAATAAAGGGCCACAGAATCATTTCCACCTAAAATCAACAGCAACAACAAACTCCCACCCAAATTTTGAGACCATCTCTGGGAAGTGAGGGGTTTCGAAGAAGTAATAGATTAAGTTGGGGCCCTGTAAGAAAATCTGTCTCTGAAGTCTCCTTTTCAATGACATTAAGTGGAAAATAAGAATTACTTTAAATAAATTTTTAAGTCCTTAAAAAAAGAAAATAAGAAATCTATTTTAGTTTAAACATTTCCTCTGTGGTTTTGCCTAACTTTTCAAGATTTGTATCTGTAGATTGTGAAGTTCTTTTTTCATGGCCAGAAATCTCAACACCTTGCATTCTGTAGAACTATTTGAAAGCAACTGGACAAAGAGACAATAAAGAAAGTATGTTTGCCTTTGTAGACTGTTGGTAGCATTTTTTTTCTTGACTTTGTTTTCCTTTTTTTTTTTTGGAGGTGAGGTCTTGCTATGTTGCCCAGCCTGGTCTCGAACTACCACACTCGGCTATCTTTCTTGAAATTTAGCAGGAAAAATTGTCAATGGCATGAATGCATCAAAGTGGTTTTGGCTTAGTGTAAACAGTACAACCTCAAGAGGAAAATAAAATTTGGAGACAGATTTCTTATTGTATAAAACATCAATTAATGCTGCATTCATAAGTCTCTTCTCCTAATCTAAAGGACTGTATTCCAGCCAGGCACGGTGGCTCACACCTGTAATCCCAGTACTTTGGGAGGCTGAGGCGGGTGGATCAAGAGGTCAGGCGTTCAAGACCAGCCTGGCCAAGATGGTGAAACCCCGTCTCTACTAAAAATACAAGAATTAGCTGGGCGTGGTGGCAGGTGCCTATAATCCCAGCTACTCAGGAGGCTGAGGCAGAGAATTGCCTGAACCCGAGAGGCGGAGGTTGCAGTGAGCCAAGATCGAGCCACTGCACTCCAGCCTGGGTGACAAAGCCAGACTCTGTCTCAGAAAAAAAAAAAAAAAGAAAAAACAAACAAAACAAACAAACAAAAAAACCCGATATTCCTTGTGCAACATTTTAGTTGCTCTTCGTTCCTGAAATAATGTCCTCATTTTTCACTATCCACCATTTCAAGCTCATTGGTTACCTCTGTGGATATTATACCCCAAATTGGGTGTTTCTCCTGATAACTGGATCAAAATTTCCTTTTTACTTATTTTATGTCAAAGCATTTCCAGAAAGTACTTGTTTATTTACTCAACCACCTAACAAATATTAACTTAGCATCAGCAATGTTCCTGGCTCTAGGACATGTACTATAGAGGATTTACATTTGCCTTCCAAGGACTTATGATCTAAAATTTGCCTTGGGAAGGCATGTAAATCCAAGACTACATAGTAATATAATTCAACTCGACAAATATTTATGGAAAGCCCACTATGCTCAAGACACTGGGAAGACAAAAATATATAAGATCCAGTGCAACTCCCAGTCCGGTGGGGAAACAGATAGGACACAAGCGGGGAGTTCTAGTACTACGAGGTCAGACCTGTAACAGAGAGGTGGTTGAATGGAGAGAATGTGGGGAAACATGGGAAGAAGTGTTTCCTTCTGCCTGTAAGTATCTGAGAAGTCTACCTAGAAGGGTGTCTGGCTCCATTCCTGCTGTTATAGCAAAATACTACCGACTAGATAATTTATAAATAGTAGAAATTTATTTCTCACAGTTCTGAAAGCTGAGAAGTTCAAGATGAAGGCACTGACAGATTTGGTGTCTGGTAAGGGTTCATTCTCTGTTTCCAAGATGGTGCTTTGTTGCCGTGTTCCCCAGAGGGGACAAATGCTATGTCCTCACACACCGAAATGGACAGAAGGCAAAATGGCAAAAATGGGGTAAACTCTCTTCCTCAAGCCCCAGCATAAGGGCACTAATCCTTCCCACAAGGGCAGAGCTCTCGTGTTTAATCACCTCCAAGGGCCACACTGCTAATACCATGACCTTGGGAGTTAATTTCCAACATGCAAATTTGGAGGGACACATGCATTCAAATTATAGCAAAGACCTGTGCAGGACCTAAAGACTAAGCAGGAATTTGCCAGATGGACATGGAGGTGGGTTGGTAACTAGGCAAGAAAAACAGGGCAGGGAGGGAGCATGATCCACTGAGAGGATGCTCCTTACCAAGGGGTTGGCTTTTATCTTTTAATTGAGGTGACATGGAGCCACTGAAGAGTTAAGCAGAGATGCAATACAAGACGACAAAAAGAGATGTCACAAAGTAGTATATAAAAAGGAATGATGTTGACTGCAATTGCTTGATGGAGAGCAAATTACAGCCCACAGCTGAATAGCTGCCTGACCTAACTCAAGTTACCCAAGCTTTTTATGTCTTGATGTCTTCATCTGTAAAACTGAAGACAAAAGTTGTAGAGAGGATAAATGACTTAATACTTGTAAAGTGCCTAGAAAGGGACTCATCACATGGTAAGTGCTCATCAGGTGTTATCTCTGGTTATTAGTAGTAATATCATCATCATCACCATTATTATTATCACCGTCATTTTAATAGTTATATCACTTCAGCATGGCATTGCTAAGCAAGTGGGATAGGGGTTGGAGCTCACACCACAGAAGAAGAGCATGTCTCTTCTATCTGGGCTTTCAAAGCCAAGGCTGCTATTGAGCCTTGACCTCCTGCAACATCAGTTGGGTTTCATGATGTTTGGAAGAATCTCAGCGTCTCCCATTTCACAGCAGTGGGACGTGGTCCTTGAGCAGGATTCTGGAGGAACAGCACCTTCCTTTTGCTGGGCTGAGTCTTCACCATGACCAGAGTCATGGAATGTGGATTCGAGAAGAATCCTAGATCGTTGGGTACAACTCCCTCATTTTACAGGTGGAGAAACTTAGTCACAGAGTCCTCAAATGATTTTTCTGTGGTCACACCACCAGTTTATCTCAAAACTCAACTCTCAGTGGTCCCTATGCCCAAGTCAGTTTCCTTCATGACATTCCATGCCGACCAGATCACAGAGATTTCTTAGTCTCCGTTAACGTTTATTACTTACTTCTGGGAGATCTTCCACCTGGCCTAACAAGTGAATATTCTTTGTATGATTGAGAATTAGCAAAAGACATCATTCTCAGATCAAAGTCTTCCTAAGGCACCTGTCTCTTTTAAGGAAAAGAAAGACAGATGTATTCTTTGCCCAGAGTCTTTGGATCAGAAAAATCTCTCTCAAATCTTTCCAGTAACTCCTTTGGAAAGACATTCCCTACCATTTCCTGCCTGCTGCCTTCTCCAGCATTAATCTCTTCACTTTTCTTCTCTCTATCCACAACTACTTTTCCCCTATCTTGCTCCCTGAGTTCTCCCAGAGAGTTGTCCCTTGAGAATTCATCAAACTGTGTCACCAAAGCACCCCTCTCCACTCGGAAAATGCAGAGAAGGAAAGGGATGAATTGCAGCCTTGAACAACCCCTGGTTTTCATACATATCAACAGTGACTCTGGCTTTTTCTTTCTCCTCCAGAAAGACTTTTGACTATAACACTGCAATGTATTACCAGCAGGCACAGCCCCAGTTTTATTGTGGAGCAAGCTGAGTTCTGTTTGTACTGAAGTGCATTCCATACTCAATTTAGTTTGGGAAAAACCAGAAAGAGAATGCACCTCGAACATAATAAAATGCCACTCGAAGGAGAAAAGAGATTTCGTTCCAGGCCCCTGGCCAGATTAAACTCATTCTTCTGCTACCACCACCTCCAGATGAATGCCTCGCTCATTAACTATTTGTCATCTTCAGCTTTAAAATGGCAAACATAGGCACATTTGGAAAGTGTGCTATAACTTCAGACGGCATTGGTGGTAACTTTTGAGTTCCCATGTTTGGTTGGGAGAAATTCAGACCAGGATCATTACCAAGAGCAGAGCCTTTTTTTGTAAGATGTAAGAGAAGTGATTGAGTAGTAGATAAACACTGTTATCACTAAACATATAAATAGATGTTTGTCGTCTTGGTGTTGGGCATTCCGTGGCATAGAGAACTTGAATAGCTGCACAGCATTATGTGGCTAATTCTGTCTGAGAGTGTGGACGGCCTTATTAGGAAAAGACAGTGCATTGTTGTGGAAGGATAATTTCAGAGGAGTACAGGCCTCTCTCTCTCTCTCTCTCTCTTTTTCTCTCTCTTCTCTCTCTCTCTCTTTCTGTCTCTTCTCTCTCTGCCAGAAGAACTGTGGTAAGTTAAAAGGATATTGTTCAGTGAACTATTTCTAACAATCCAGTGTGGGAGTAGGCTATCACCTATTTTATGGTTTCTTGTTTTTTGTTTTTTGTTTTGAGACGGAGTCTCACTCTGTGGCCCAGGCTGGAGTGCAGTGGCACGATCTCAGCTCACTGCAACCTCCGCCTCCCGGGTCCAAGAGATTCTTCTGCCTCAGCCCCCCCGAGTAGCTGGGAGTACAGGCCTGCGCCACCATGCCCGGCTAATTTTTGCATTTTTAGTAGAGGTGGGGGTTTCACCATATTGGACAGGCTAGACTCGAACTCCTGACCTTGTGATCCACCTGCCTTGGCCTCCCAAAGTGCTGGGATTACAGGCATGAGCCACCGCGCCCAGCCTATTTTGTGGTTTCTAAACCAGGCCCTGGTTTGAAATAACTAAGCAGGTTTCCTGACTCCCAGCTCTAAAGGAAGACCACGACTGTGAGAGTCATAGGCAGAGACCCAGGAGACCCTCACTCACCTCCTCCTGAGGGAAGATTCTCTTGGCTCTCATAGGTGCTCTTTGAAATTGCTCTTGTATCCACAATTGCTGGAATTCCCTGGGAGCATAATTTCTTACCCTCTTACTTAGTGTATAATACACAGTGGAACCATCGTTAACCATCACAGAGCTTACCATCCCTATAACTAAGAATGATCTTGACAGAAAATGTATTAAATAATAACCCATCTTATTTAAGAAAATACATTTTGTAACCAGAACCTTATTCCCTAGAGTTTACTTTGATTATTTGGTTAGGTATTTTTCCATATGAAGATATTTTGATGAGCCTAGCATTGCTAAAATTCCTAGGGGCTTCTTTACCTGCTATCTTACAATAAAAGTTACAACATTGGTACTTTTGTTTTATCAATATCATTAGTTTTTAGGAAGATTCAATATCTGCCTTTAGAGGTTGTAACATTGGGTTTGATCGTTTCCAAAAAATCTTAAATACATTGGAAGAACTGAGTGAGCACAGTGGCTCATGCTTGTAATCCCAACATTTTGGGAGGCTGAGGTGGGAGGATCACTTGAAGCTAGGGGTCTGAGATCATCCTGGACAACATAGCAAGACTTTGTCTCTATAATAATAAAAAATAATTAACCCGGCACAGTGGTGTGCACCTGTAGTCCCAGCTACTCAAGAGGCTGAAGAGGTAGGAGGATCACTTGAGTTATCAGTAAGTTGAAGCTGCAGTGAGCTGTGATCGCACCACTGCACTCCAGCCTGGGCAACAGAGTGAGACCCTATCTCAAAACAAAAAAAAAAAAAAGAAAGGAAGGAAGAAATTTGCACATTTGTTTACTTACATGTTTCTCCTATCCCCAGGCCACTTTCAGTATTCTACTCTATAATGTAACCAATGTATACAATATATCTTTATAAGTCAACATGTGTAGGTATAAAATATCCCAGAGGACCTAGAAAGACACCAACATCTGCCAAAAGGTATAATGGCCATACAGACAAAATTTCAACCACAATTTCAAATATCATGCTTTCTTTTCAAATCGCTTTCCAGCTTTTCCCCTCCAAAAATGTAATTTTAAACATGTAAGAAGGGTGAAGGACATGTGAGATTCTCCTTTATTAGGGAGCTATAGAGGTAGTTAAACAGAAAACTGAACAAGTAGGGACCAATATGGGGCAAGCGGTCATGAAGAAAAGGAGTATGAACCGACCAGTGAAACCTGATCCGACAAGGAACAGTACGGGCTGCGGGGCAGGATGAGTTCCTAGAAACAGAGCCCAATCCAGAAGGAGACACCACAAAATCAGAGCTGGTCAAGCTGAAGCCACGAAGAAAATAGCCATGGGCATCCTCTGGGTCCAGGTGGAACTTGGCTGGAATTCTGGCTGAGGCTTCTGCTGACTTTTCACATGTTAAAGGTGTATCTTCAAAAATAAAATATCCTGGGCTTAGGCGAAGAGTAAAGTTATTGATTGATTGATTGATTGATTGATTGAGGCAGGGTCTTGCTCTGTGGCCCAGGCTGGAGTGCAGTGATGCAATCATGGCTCACTGCAACCTTGACCTCCCTGGCCCAACGGATCTTCCCACCTCAGCCTCCCGAGTAGCTGGGACTACAGGTGCACACCATTACACCTTGTTAAATTTTTGTATCTTTTGTAGAGACAAGGTCTCACCATGTTGTCCAGGCTGGTCTGGAACTACTGAGCTCACATGATCCACCTGCCTTGGCCTCCCAAAATGCTGAGGTTACAGGCATGAACCATTTTACCCTGCCAGAAAAT
>NW_012117533.1:197456-205610 GCF_000951035.1 Colobus angolensis palliatus | reverse complement strand
GATCTTTACAGAAAATGTATTAAATAATAATCCATCTTATTTAACAAAATACATTTTGAAACCAGAACATTAAATTCTGAACAATGACTTGGTTCAACATGTCTAAAAGTCTAGGTCAATTCTGTGGGGAAAGAAACTAGAAATCTGTTTTGGAAAATTATGATTTAAACAAGCAGAGATACATCTATCTTCTTCCCTACTGTTTCCCAAGTGCTTATCCCAAAGTCTGGCACATAATAAATATATGTAAAATGAATGAATGAGTGAGTGAACCAATGAATGAATGAATGAATGAATGAAGGGGTTGCAGTAATTTTCCAAAGGCAAAGCACAGTGGGAGAAACCACTGGATTGTAAATTAGGAGACCTGGATCCAATTGATAACTAGCTATGTGATGGAAAGGAAGTCTCTCTATCTCTCCAAGTCTCTGCTTCCTGAGCTTTAACCTGTGGGCTTGGATTAGGATTAGGATAATGAATCTCAACCATGAGTGTATATTAGAGTCACTTGAGGAGCTTTTAAAATGTCACTGCTGAAGAACAAGTTAAACATCCTCATGGAAGCAGTAAGGCAAATTTAGAAATGGAATATTCTATAAACAAATGACCTGATTTCTTCCACAAATGAATGGGAAAAAATACAAGGAGGGACTGGCACAGATTAAAAGAATTTTAGAGGGCTCTCATCCAAATAAAATGTGTGGATCTTGTTTGATTCATGGTTGTAATTCAATCAGTCAAATAATCCAATTGTAAAAAGGCATTTATGAGCCAGTCAAGGACATCTGAACATGTGGTTGGGTTATCAGACATTATTAAGAAATTATTGTTCATTTCTTTACGTGTAATAACAGCATTATACGCATGCATATACACACATGCACACATAGGCGTAGTCCTTATCTGTTAGAGATGCATACTGAAGTATTAGAGTCAAAATTGTAATCATGTTTGGGATTTGCTTTAAAATCCTAAAACTCTAACAACCACCACCAAAAAAGCTGGAGGGAGTAATCAGCATAATGATTGGAGAAGTGTTGATAATGATTGAGGCTGAATGATGGGCAGCTGCACGTGGGCTCATCACTTGTTTCTCTTTACTTCTGTGTATTTTTGAAATTTGCTTTTTAAAATTACTTCAAAGATACTGACACTTGTGTTCACAGCAGACTAAATAAATTAATATTCTGATTGAGGAAGAGAGAATAAAGCCCTTGGTGTCAGTATTCTTTAACCTTTCCCCCTACTTCTGGTGATCCTAATATTGCAGCTAGGATTGAGAACAACTAGATTATTACAGGACACCTTTGATTCTACCAGAATAATTCATCAATGATAAATCTGGCATCCATATATTTTATCCTGGGCACTTAACAAGACTGCCTGAAGAAAGGGACAGATCCCTGGATCTCAGATCTCAGCACCCCATGAGGTTTATTTTCCCCTTGATCTATCTATCTATCTATTTATCTATTTATATTTATATTAAATTGATATATGTTCATATGTTATATTTTCCAAAACAGATATATCATCTAATATGCTTATATCCATCCAATATAAATATATATATATGATTATATATATATATGATGAATATATATATCTGGAAAATATAACATATATGGATATATATATCCACCCAATATAAATATATATGTGTTTATATTGGATGGGTAAATACATCTGTTTTGGAAAATGTAACATATATGGATACATATGTATCCATCCAATATAAATGTAAATAGGATATATTAGATGGAAACATATATCTGTTTTGGCAAATATAACATAAATATATATATTTATATATTAATATATATTACATATATATTTAGAGACAGGATCTTGCTTTGTTGCCCAGGCTGAAGTGCAGTGGATATTCACAGGCATGATCATATCACACTACAGTTTCGAACTCCTGGGCTCCAGTGATCCTCCTGCCTCAGCCTCCCAGTACCTGGCACTGTAGGAGCATGACATATTTTTAAAAATTAAACTTGCTATTTTGAGATAATTTTAGATTCACATGCAATTGTAAGAAATGATAGCAAGATCCCCTATACTCTGTAGCCAGATTCCCCTGATAAAAACATCTTGCAAAACTAAAGTCGAATATCATATGATATAGTACAATATCATAACTGGCATATTGACATTGGTACCATTGAGATACAGAGCATTTTTACCACCACATGAAAATTTCATGTTGTACTTTGATAGCCATGCCCACTTCTCTTCCACTGCCACCCCTCATTAGCCTCTGGTAACCACTAATTTGTTCTTCATCTCTATAATTTTGTCCTTTTCAGGAACATTGTATAAATGGAATCATAAAACACGAAACCTTTCAAGATTGGCTTTTTCACTCAACATAATTCCCTGGAAATTCATCCAGGTTTTTGCAAGTGTCAAGAGTTCAGTACTTTTGTTGCTGAATAATATTCCATGGTATAGATGTACCACAGTTTCTGTCACCATTTGCCTGTGGAAGAACAGAGCAATATCCAAAGTGAGTATAACACTTCAAAATTTGTGGCACACAATTAAAGCACTCCTGAGAGGGAAATGTTTAGATCTACATTTTACTTTTAAAAGAGGAAATGTCTCAAGTCACTAATCTAAGCTCTTATGTTAAGAGCTTCTTGTTGAGGAAGGTGTATTGAAGACTCCAACTATACTTGTGGATTTCCACTTCTATCCATTATATCATATATTTTGCAGCACTGTTGTTTTGTGTGTATACATGAAGGATTGCTATGTCTTCTTTGTGGATTGACCCTTTTATTATAATTTTCTTTGCTGTGAAGTCTTTTTAATCTGAATATAGTCACTCCTGTTTTCTCTTGAATAATATTTGCATGATATGTCTTTTTATATCTTTTAAAACCTGCCTATATCTTTATGATTGAAGTAAGTTTCTTATCAAAAGCATATAGTTAGTTCATGCTTTTTGATTCGCTCTGCCAATTTCTGTATTTTAATTGCTGTATTTAGACCATAGGCATTTAATATAATTATTGGCATATTAAAGTTAAGTCTACCAGTTTGTTTTTTGTGTTTTGTTTGTTCTCTATTTTTCATTTATCTATTCTCTTTTTTCTTTCTTCTTATGGGTTCCTTCAACACTTTTTAGAATTCCATTTTGATTTTGATTTATGTATGGTGTTTTGGGTATATCTCTTTTGATGGTTTTAAGTGGTTGCTCTAGGTATTATGTTCTCTATATATTTATATCTAGGTAAAATAAATTGCCAGTCTTCTGGTGTCATCATTTTACCTGTTTGAATGAAATGTAGAATCTTAACTTCCCTTGACACCCCTTTTACCTTCTCTTTTTGCAATTGTCTGGTTTTGTTTTGTTTTGTTTTTCTCCAGAGACAGAGTTTTGCTCTGTCAGGCTGGAATGCAGTGGCACAAGCATAACTCACTGTACCCTCGAACTCCTGGGCTCAAGTAATCTTTCACCTCAGGCTCCTAAGGAGCTAGGACTATAAGTGTGCATCACCACCCCTACCTTTTTTTTTTTTTTTTTCCTAGAGACAGGAGTCTTCCTATGTTGCCCAGGCTGCTCTTTAACTCTTGGCCTCAAGGGATTTTCCTGCATTGGCTTCCCAAAGCAATAGGATTATAGGCATGAGCCACTGCACCTGGCACGTATAACTGTCTTAAATATTTCCTCTACCTACCAAATCAGCCAATTATAATTTTTGCTTCAACCATCAAACATAATTTAGAATACTCAAGAGGAAAAGGAAAAGCTATATAATTGCTCATATTTTTGCTTACTGTGTTCTTTGTTCCTTCCCCCACTCTAAGATTCTTTCTAGGGCATTTCCTTCAGCCATTCTTTTCAAGTACCTCTGCTTGTAACAAATTCTCTTGACTTTCCTTCATCTGATTTGTCTTGATTTCCCCTTTATTCCCGAATATTTTTGCTGGATGTTGGATCCTGAGTTGACCAGTGTTTTCTTTCGACATTTGAAAAATGTGCCATTTTCTTCTGGCTTGGATGGTTTCTTATGAAAAATCTATCATTCAGTTGTCTTCTACTATAGGTAAGCTGTTGTTTCTTTCTCATTGCTTTCAAGAGTTTTCCATGGTCTTCAATTTTCAGAAGTTTAACTATGATGTGACTTGCTCATTTCTTTGAATGTTTCCTGTTTGGAGTCATGCAGTATCTTACATCTGTCACTTTATGTCTCTTGCCAAATTCAGGACATTTTCAGTCATTATTTCTTCAAGTACATTTTTAGCCCTTCCCTCCTGATATGACGCAGATGCTAGATCTTTTGCTGTAGGCCCACAGGTCTCTATGACTCTGTTCATATTTTTCAGTGAATTTTTTCTCTTTTGGTCATATTGCATAGTTTCTATTGCTCTGTCTACAAATTCACCAATAGTTTTCTTTTTCTCTTCCTTGCTGTCATTGAACTCACCCATTGATTTTTCTTTAAATTTTAGTTATTGTATTTTTTCATGCAACATTTTTCATTTGGTTTTTCTTTATATCTTCTATTTCTTTGCTGAGATTTTGTATTTCTTTGCTAGACTTTCTATTTGTTCACTTGCTTCGAGTGTGTTTGTAACTGCCCATTGAAGCACTTTTATGATGGCTGCTTTACAGTCTTTGTCAGATCATCCTAACATTTCTCTCTTCTTGGTGTTGCATTTATAGATTGTTGATTGTCTTTTTTTTTTTTTTCATTCAACTTGCTATCTTCCTGGTTCTGGATGTGACAAGTGATTTTCTGTTGAAACTTGGATTTTCAGGAGTACCATGTGATGAGTCTCTGAATCTTACTTAACCCTCGGTGTTAGACAACTTCCTCTGACATCCTGTGGGAGAAAGGGGAGGATGCCATGTCATTATTGACAGGTGGAAGAAGTCCACACTTCCCACTCAGCTTCCATTGACATCCAAGGTGGGGGAAGTCCTCATTGTTACCTGATGGGTGGGAGAGTCCTGGATCCTCACTGGCCCTCCACTGATTCCTCCCTGGCTGGGGGGTGTAGGAGCCCCTCATTACTCCTCTCCATGTGACCTCCACTGATACCACAGGGTGGTAGCTTTGTGACCTCTGGGCAGAAGTGACAGTCCTGATTTTCCATTAGGCCTCCTCTGATGACTCCTCAGTGGGGTGTGGAAGGGGCACCTCATTGCTGCCAGGTGGGGGGTGGGGTGGAAATTCAGGCCTCCCATTTGATCTTTGCTAGCATGGGCATGGGTGGCAGTAGGAACATAGTCTTTCCTGAAGTGTTTGGAACAAAAAGTAGTTATTGTCTAAAGGACTTCTGCCTCTTTCTTGGTTCTTTGCCTACTGAGAGTAGCCTTTTGTTGGTTTATTTATTAATATTTATTTATTTTTATTCTTTTAAATAGAGACAGGAGTCTTGCTACCCAGGCCAGTCTTGAACTCCTGGCCTCAAGCAATCCTCTCACCTCAGCCTCCTAAAGTGCTGGGATTACAGGCATAAGCCATTGCACCCACCTGTTTATTTTAATTTTCTTATTTTTATCTGTGCCCTTTGGCATTTTCAGGTTGCCAGGTTCTTTAGCTCCAAGTCTGGGACATATGAGATCAACAGAAAACGCAGAGAGCTCATCACTGTGTTATTCCTTGGGTCCTGAAATCCCTGTCTACTTTCTACCACCTTTTAGGTTTTTCTTATGTTTGTTTTATATGTAGTGTCCAGGATTTTTAACTGGACTTGGAAGAACAGGGAGAAGTATAGCTACTTTAACTTCCCAGCAGCACATAATATTTTTGATATATTTGATACATATCAAAGGATATATGTAAGTATATATGTGTATTATAAAGTAATAGCACTAACATTAAACCTTTTAAAATGGCAAATGTATAATATACTTTTTCCTAACGAAAAATGAAAGCTGCACTACTCAATCTCACACTAAACCAATTGTGCTATCAATCTAAGTTTGGCCTTCTAGGACTCTGAAATAAACATCCTTTGCCTGGAGAACCTGCCAATGAATGAGTCTTGATCCCATGACTGGGTTAGCATATCATTGTTGGTGGTGGTTGTTATTTAAAAGCCACCTTTCCTCTATTCTGAAGTTTCCTGCCTCCGGGCTGCATGTCAACATCAGGAATGACACAGCCTTGCAGCTGGCAAGACTGTGAAGCCGGTGACTCAGGATAATGAAAATAAACACTCTCACTGCTGAGGAGTCCCACAGTCTCTGGCTACTCTGCCCTATTCTCTGCCCCATCCTGTGCCTTCTCTCCTTTTGTCCTTCTCCTAGATGCTTTCTGCATCTCTTTTGCTGTGTGATGTAGTGGCCATCCCCATTTTCTGCGACTTTAAAGGACATCAGCTGTCTGAGAGAAGACTCCCAACATCTGTCTTTTTTTTTTTTTTTTTTTGAGACAGGGTCCAGGCTGGAGTGCAGTGGCGTGCCCTGCAACCTCTGCCTCCTGGCTTCAAGTGATTCTCCTGCCTCAGCCTCCTGAGTAGCTGGGATTACAGGCACCCACCATCACACCCAGCTAATTTTTGTATTTTTAATGGAGATGGAGTTCCACAATATTAACCAGGCTGGTCTTGAACTCCTGACCTAGAGTGATCCACCCATCTTGGCCTCCCAAAGTGCTGGGATTGCAGCCATGAGCCACCATGCCCGGCCCCCAACATCTGTTTTGTTCAAAAAAGAGCCAGCATGTAGACAGGGATGGACCGCACCAGGCAGGGCTGGGGATGCTGGCCAGGAGATGGGATCTGATCATCAACTGAAACGTTAACTGGGAGGTCTTCAGATTGGCTACCTCATCTCCTTTCCATCCAGGGGACGTCTGCTAGCACATGGATCTTACTTCGCCTCTTCTAGACAGTTTCCCTTCCCCCGGCAGCCCTCGCCAGGCTTCTGGGAAGTGAGGGGACATAGGAAGTAGACTTCACACTATTATTGAACAGATGAGAGTCCCTGAGGTCATGGATTCATTTCCTCCCTGACTAGCCTTGTTACCCTGGTTGTTTCTCTCCGCGGGTTTCAAGTTGCCCTAGCATGCAGGATGAGATGGCTTCAGAGAGGCTGGGCGGCCCGAGTTGTATGTTCTGTCTACAATACGCTGTTTGGGTTGGCTCTGGGAAAAGATTTAAACAAGTCTCACAAAGAACAAAGGATTGCAGCTCAGTTACCTGCTGAGAAGCACCCCAACTGGATCTTGTCTCTAAGGCTCATTGACTTTACTCTCCATTTCTTCTGCTTCTCCAGCATCCAAGTGACAGTGGAAAGTACCTTGGGCTCTGTGGTGAGAAGAGCCCAGCTCCAGGGTAGTATGCTTCCTTAAGCCATGTGACCTTGAGCAAATCGCTTTTGTTTTCTTCTGGGTTAACAAAAATAGGGTAATGATACCTTTTCTACAATCAACTATTTATTAAATGATATAATGAAATGAATTATGATGCTGCTGGAGATTATAATAGCATTGTGGAAACCACATATTATCTAAGGCTTGCTTTAGAATATCCTAGCAAAAAATAAAAAGGAGGAAGAGACAGGATAAATGAGACAGGCTTGGCAAAATATTGATAACTATTGAAGGAGGATGCTAGGTTTGGGAGGTCTAGTCTAGTATGCTGTCTATTTTTGTGTCTGAAAATTTCCATAATTTTTTATTATGGAAAATGGTTATTAAATTAATAACCCTTTTATATCCCAATAGGATCAATAAAATAATGGATAGAAATACCCTTTATAAATATGAATACCCTACAGGAAAACAGTGTCTTGCTGTAGAAAAGATTGTCACACACTGGTTCTCTAACTAAATAACTGCAAGGATGCACCTCGCTCCTTGACTGAATTTGTCTGTAATCACTGTAATGCATCCGACTTGCAAACACATGGAGATGCCCATCCCCTCTGCCCTAATCCCCAGCTCTCCAAATACAGGGAAGATCCGGAGCCTCTTGTGCGGCAGAAGGCGGAGTTGCGAACCGACAGGTTCGAATTGCCGCTCCCTCTTTTTCAGGGCGATGCTTCTTTGCCACAGGTTAGTGACTGCCTGCCACTTCCTCTTCGTTCTCTTGCCTCCTCTGTCTGGGGCACATGTCTCAGTTTCGTCAACTCCTGGATTCTCCTTGCTTTTGTCCTAAGACCATCAGATTTGAGAGAGGCAGTGCGGG
>NW_012117533.1:195659-197007 GCF_000951035.1 Colobus angolensis palliatus | reverse complement strand
GCCTCCCAAAGTGCTGGGCTTACAGGCGTGAGCCACCGCGCCCGACCTTCATTTTTTTTTTTTTAAAGACAGTGTCTCATTCTGTCACCCAGGCTGGAGCGTAGTGCTGCCATCATAGTGAGGCAGGAAAATAGGGTCTGAAGGCAGGGAGCTTAATGCCGATTCACACTTCAGCTATAACAGGAAATATCCTCTCCTAGGGCGTATGCCATAAATGACTCTGTAACTTTACTTCGTCCTCTCCATTTTACATAGTGCATACCCAGAGTAACCAATGGAGTCCTCTGAGGGGTATGTAAACTCCAAAAATTCTGTAAAGGGGCCCCTGAGCCCCTATGCACAGGCCTGCTCCCACAATGGAGTGTGCTTTCATTTTCAATAAAACACTTAATTCCTTCCTTGCTTTGTTTGTGCATTTTGTCCAATTCTTTGTTCAAGATGCCAAGAACCTGAACTCCCTCCACCGTTAATAATAGTTCACTGCAGCCTCAAACTCCTGGGTTCAAGTGATGCTCCTGCCTCGGCCTCCCAAGTATCTGGGACTACAGGCGCCTGCCACCATGCCCAGCTCATTTCTTAGTTTTTGTGCAGAGTCTCGCCATGTTGCCCAGGCTGGTTTCAAACTCCTGGGCTTAAGCCATCTTCCTTCTTAGGCCTCCCAAAGTGCTGGGATGACCGATGAGAGCCACTGTGCCTGGCTAGCCTAGCATTTCTGTTTTTGAGTTCTGGGAGAAGTGGATGTTAGGTACTGGTTCTGCAAATTGACAAACACTCATTGCTGTCCCAAGGAACTCGCTTGTGTCTGGTAGTAGAGAAATGCAGATAAACAAAGAGTTGTGAAATGAATTAAGTTCCAGGGATAGACACAGGTAGAGAAAATGAATAGAATCTCAGCTGGTACAGTGGCTCACACCTGTAATCCCAGCACTTTGGGAAACTGAGGCAGGCATATCACTTGTGGTCAACATGGTGAAACTCCACCTCCACTAAGAGTACAAAAATTAGCCAGGTGTGGTGGCTCATAGCTGTAATCCCAGCTACTCAGGAGGCTGAGGCAGGAAAATCACTTGAGGCAGGAGGCTGAGGCAGGAGAATCAACCCAGTGGAGGTTGCAGGCAGAGATTGCTCCACTGCACTCCAGCCTGGGTGACAGAGTAAGACCCTGTAAGACAGAAAGAGAGAAGGAGAGAAATTGAGAGAAAGAGAAAGAGATGGAGGGAGGGAGGAAGAGAGAGAGGGAGGGAGGAAGGGAAGGTAATGGAAGGGAAGAGAAGGGAGAAAGAAAAGAGAAAGAAAGGAAAGAAGGAGAGAGAAGGAAAGAAGAAAGAAAGAGGAAGGAAGGAAGGAA
>NW_012117533.1:180338-195481 GCF_000951035.1 Colobus angolensis palliatus | reverse complement strand
AAGAGAGAAAGAAAGAAAGAAAGAAAGAAAAAGAAAGAAAGAAAAAGAAAGAAAGAAAAAAGAAAGAAAGAAAGAAAGAAAGAAAAAGAAAGAAAGAAAGAAAAAGAAAGAAAGAAAGAAAGAAAGAAAGAAAGAAAGAAAGAAAGAAAGAAAGAAAGAAAGAGAAAGAAAGAAAGAAAGAGAGAGAAACTAGGACCTTGGAGGAGATGTCCCACCCTGCCTCTGGGTATTTAAATGGTGGATAGAGTGAGGGCTGCCTCACGGCCACAGAGTGACCTGAACTCCTGAACTCAGCATTAAAACATGAGTAGGTGGCATGAAAAAGGAACTGCAAGTGTGTAACACAGCACAGAGAGGTGAGGGAGTGGATGGATAGACACATGACCTTCTTTCTCCTCTGTTTGTGAAATCCTTCTCTTGGAAGAATTCTACGATGGAATCGCGAATCCCTATGTTAGACAGCAAGAGGACTAACTCACTTGCTTCCTCCAGATGAAACGTTTAAAAAGAGCTTATTAACAAGTGACAAATGATTGTGGAACCACAAAGGGACCAGGGTAGATTTGCAGAAAAAGGAAAGAATACTTTTTTCCTATCAGGAAAGAACCGAACAGCCCTGGGACCATACCCTGGCTGTCATCCAGGAGAAAGGATATTTTTCAAACATTGAGAAGTTCTTTTTGTTACGCTCTTCCATTAACAGGAATCCCTGTTTGTTTTCTAGGTCCAATTTAGTGCCTGCTACTCATGTTTCCTGTGTTGAGTTCAGATGATTAAGGCTAATGTTTCTCTTTGTTCTCATGATCTATTTTTCATTCTATATTGTCCACAATTAGTCATATTAGTTTATTTTGCATTTTGCATAAGCTTTTTTTTTGAGACTGAGTTTTGCTCTTGTCTCCCTGGCTGGAGTGCAGTGGCGCAATCTTGGCTTAGTGTAACCTCCGCCTCCCAGGTTCAAGTGATTCTCCTCCCTCAGCCTCCCAAATAGCTGGGATTACAGGTGACCGCCACCACACCTGAATAATTTTTTATATTTTTAGTACAGATGAGTTTTCTCCGTGATGGCCATGCTGGTATCGAACTCCTGACCTCAGGTGATCCACCCGCCTTGGCCTCCCAAAGCGCTGGGATGACAGGCGTGAGCCACTGCACCTGGCCTGCATTAACTTTTTAAGAGACTAATAGAATAGTCATTATAAATATTAACACTTAATACCAAAAGACAGCACTTCTCTAAAGAATCATAAGCATTTTAAACGTGCTTTTTATTATGCAACAGAATGCAGCGTGCTCATAACTGAAGGCTTCACTTTCACTTCCTCTTCCCAAGAGTTCTGTCCGTAGACCTCTTTCTATCTATGTTTAACCTGGGTGGCCTCATCCGCCCTCCTGCCTTCATGTTCACTGATGTCTCCCAGTGATGTGTCCTTGGCTTTTACCTCTCTCCTGAACAGCAGACCTTTCTGTCCAACCAATACTGGGCATCTCCATTAGAATGTTCTGTGGGATCCCCAAACTTAGGTTTTCCACCTCCAACTTGCTCCATTTCTTACATTTTCCAGCACCAGGGGCTCAGCGTCATGTAAGAGACCAGAGATCCATACTGAGCTGTGCCTGTGGCTTTCTACTCTCTCTACCCCTACCCAATTCTTCACCAATGCTGTCCAGTATTTCAGAGGGAAGCAGCTTTCCCTCAGGCCCTTCTCTCACTTGCACTTTCAGACGTACCTCTCACTTCTTGAGTCAATCACTGCCACTGTTTCCAAAGCAATTCCTTTAACATTTTGTAAAATTCTTTTGCTTTAAATAAACCCATTGGCTTTCCACTGCCTCAGGATCCAACCAAATTCTTTTTTTTTGAGATGGAGTCTTGTTCTGCCACCAGGCTGGAGTGCAGTGGCGCCATCTCGGCTCACTGCAAGCTCTGCCTCCCAGGTTCAAGCAATTCTCCTGCCTCAACTTCCCGAGTAGCTAGGACTACAGGCACGTGCCACCACGCCCAGCTAATCTGTGTATTTTCAGTAGAGGCGGGATTTCACCATGTTGGCCAGGATGTTCTCAATCTCTTGACCTTGTGATCCGCCCACCTCGGCCTCCTAAAGTGCTGGGATTAGGCATGAGCCACTGCGCCCACCCAATTCTTTACCAATACACAAGGCCTCTCACACTCAGGCCCAAATGCATCATTCCGGATTCACATTCTTCCTTCCCACCCCAGGCAGCCAATGCCACCATCTGCCATCATTCCAAGAGCTTTCCTCTTTGTGACTCTCGGCCTTTGCACACCTTTATTGGTTCCTCTCCCTGGAATACCCTCATCTTTCCTCTCAGTTTTGTCCCTTCTAAGAAAAGTTATTTGAGACAATCCCCAGAACTCCTGCCTATTTCATTCTTTCATTTATTCATAAATTCAAAAAATATTTACTGATCATCTACTATATATATATGCCAAGCATCATTCTAGGCAGCAGAATGCAGCACTGAGCAGGACAGAAAGTCCCTACCCTCAAGGAGCTTACATTCTAGCAGGAGGAGAGACAAAAACCAAGCAAAAGGAAAAAGAATTCGTGTTTCATTATGATTGTGCTGAGTTCTATGCAGGAAGTTAAAGCAGAGGAGACCTACACAGAGTGAAGGAGGGCAGGAGTGTTCCTCACTTCTCCCCTTTCCATGAAGTGCAGACAGGTTGTATTTTCCTGTCTGTATTAGTTTCCCGGGGCTGCCATCACAGAGTACTACAAACTGGGTGGCTTACAACAAAAGAGATTTATTCTCTCAGAGTTCTAGAGGCCAGAGTACAAAATCAAACTGTCGGTGCACCCTGCTCCCTCTGAATTCTCTAGAGTAGGTTATTTGCCTGCATATTCCAGCTTCTAATGGCCCTGGGTGTCCCTCGATGTGTGTCAGCATAACTCCAATCTCTGCTTCCATCTTCACAGCTCCTTCTTCCCTCTGCGTACCTCTGTGTCTTCTCCTTGTCTTGTAAGGATCCCAGTCATTGGATTTAGGGATGACTCTAAAATACAGGATGATTGCATCTCAGAGTCCTTAACTAATTACATCTGTAATCACCTTATGTTCTACTAAGATCGCATTCTGAAGCTCCATGTGAATGTGAATTTGGGAGAACACTATCAATCCACAAGACTAAGCAGCAAATGGAGAGTGGCTTGCTCTTAACTATGTAAAGCAAATCCTTTTCTTTCTTTCTTTATTTTTTTTCTTTTATTGAGACAGTCTCGCTCTGTTGTCCAAGATGGAGTGCATGGTGTGACCTCGGCTCACTGCAACCTCTGCCTCCCGGGTTCAAGCGATTCTCCCACCTCAGCCTCCCGAGTAGCTGGGATTATAGGTGCCCGCCACCACACCTGGCTCATTTTTGTATTTTTACTAGAGACGGGGTTTCGCCATGTTGGCCAGGCTGGTCTCGAACTCCTGACCTCAAGGGATCTGCCTACCTCGGCCTCCCAAAATGCTGGGATTACAGGCGTGAGCCACTGCACCTGGCCTATAAAGCAAATCTTAACTTTAAAACTAAATAAAACATAGAGATTGTGAAGTGAAACTCATTCCTGCCTCTATGTTGATCTTTTCTTTTTATTTCTAGAGGTCAAAGGGAGAAGAGAGAATCAGCTCAACAGCAAGAGTGGCTGGTGGGACATCATCATTGCATAGCCTCAGAAAGGCCCTGAGTTATCTGGCTTCCTTCAGTATCATCAGAAGGAGCACATCTGTCATGACATCAGCACTTTCCAGAGCAGTTGGAGCAGAGGGTTTATGGTGACTTAAAGCTCATTTTTAAAAACATCTCTTCAATTTTTCTCGGCTTACACCTGTAACTCCAATACTTTGGGAGGTGAGGTAAGAGGATCACTTGAGCCCAGGAGTTTGAGACCAGCCTGGGAAACATGCTGATACCTCGTCTCTAGATAATTTTTTTTTTAAACTAGCCAAATGTGGTGGTGCATACCTGAAGTTCCAGCTACTCAGGAGGCCAAGGGAGTAGGATCGCTTGAGTCCAGGAGTTCAAAGCGACAGTGAGCCATGATTGTGCCACCGCACTCCAGCCTGGTAACAGAGCAAGGGTAAGACCCTCTCTCAAAAAGAAAGAACGAACGAATGAAAGAAAGAAAGAGAGAGAGAGAGAGAGAGAGGGGGAGGGAGGGAGGGAGGGAGGAAGGAAGGAAGGGAGGGAGGGAAAAGAAAGAAAAGAGAGAGAGAAAAAGAAAGAAAGAAAGAAAGAAAAAGAAAAAGAAAGAAAAATTTTATTCCAAACAAGAGTAAAATTTCGTACACAATAATAGTTAGCTGATTGAGCACATTGACTGATCACAGTGCTAAGAGTTTTTTTTAATCCCCACAACACACTTATGAGGGAGGTACTATTAATATTTCTATTTTATAGATGTAAAAATATACTGAGGCTCAGCCAAGAGGTCATGTGATCACCCTCACCAATGAATGTGCAAGTATCCAGGGACCTTCGTGGCTGCTAATTTACAAACTACTGACATGTGGGTAATAATTCTGTAGAGGAATTGCATATATCGCAAGGCATTTGTTTATTTCATCTCTTAAAATTAAGTTTAAAATTTCTACAACACCTATTTTCAACATAAGGCGGCTCATGAAAGTGTTTATAAGACTTTTACTTGTTTCTGAGCACTTATTTACTTCATTGGTGACTTTTACACATTTTTCCAGTAGTTGTTGGCTTAAAGGTTTAAAACTTTTTTTAAAAAAAAGTTAACATGACTAAATGAAGTGTAAGACTTTGAAGAACCATAGAGGAAATGCTTATGAAATAGTAGCGAAGCAATAAGTAGAGACCAACAAAGAACACTGAAGAATGAAAAGAAAAACTAGAAATGAAGGAAGAAGAACAGAAAGAGGTGACACTTGTCACAGACAAGTTCCAGCCAGTAAGGAAGAAGTAGGCAGGAAAAGCTCATATTCAGGGAATATGGATTCTACATGTGAGACCACAGCATGATACATTAAAAACAGAAGTCAAATCTGGCCAGGTAGAGTGAGTCCTGCCTATAATCCCAGCACTTTAGGAGAATGGGGCAGGAGTATTTCTTGAGGCCAGGAGTTCTAGACCAGCCTGGGTAACATAGTGAGATCCCATATCTACTAAAAATTAGAAAATTAGGTGGGTATGGTGGTGTGCACCTGTAGTCCTAGCCACCTGAGAGCCACCTGGGAGGATTGCTTGCACCCAGGAGTTTGAGGCTGTAGTGACCCATGATTACACTACTGCAATCCGGCCTGGGCTACAGAGCAAGAGCTTATCTCTGAATAAATGCATAAATACATAAATAAGTAAATCAATAAATACATGTTTTAATAAAGAAGGAGTCAACTCCATTACAGACACTCATTAGAGTGTCATGATGGAAAGGTTTAGCCCAATCCCAGTGTGACAACTCCCACAAGAGCTGTGTAAGCAACAAAACTGCAGCATTCTGTGGGAGAGTCCACTGAGCACTGGCTTCTGCACCAAAGACGCTACTTTTGGTCCCTATATTATTTCAGTGTTTCATTTGAGAAAAACATAACTGCTTACTGTACTTGCAATTAAAACATGAACATACATAAGGAGCACTTATACCTTTTTTTTGAGACAGGGTCTCGCTCTTTTGCCCAGGCTGGAGTGCAGTGGTGCAATCATGACTCACTGCAGCCTCTAACTCCTGGACTCAAGCAATCCTCCCACCTTAGCCTCCTAAGTAGCTGGAACTACAGACATGCACAATCACACCCAGCTATTTTTAAATTTTTTTAAAATAGGGATGGGAGCTCACTATGTTGCCCAGGAGCTGGTCTGAAACTCCTAGCCTCAAGCAGTCCTCCCACCTCAGCCTCCCAAAGCTCTGGGATTACAAGCATAAGCCATGGTGCCCAGATGGCATTAATGCTTTATTAATACCTGTTCCACCATCCTATGCTAATGTAGAGTGGCTAAGAGTTTCCATTTGCCTTTGACAGGCATGCCTTGAACATTTGGGGTGACGTCTGCTGACAATGAAACTGGGAATCCTCTGTTGCTGTGTCTATTTTTGATGTTCTGTTAAGTTTGTTTCCCTTCCTACTTTTTTTTTTTTTTTTTGAGACGGAGTCTTGCTTTGTTGCCCAGGCTGGAGTGCAGTGGCACCATCTTGGCTCAGTGCAAGCTCCACCCCCCGGGTTCACACCATTCTCCTGCCTCGGCCTCCAAGTAGCTGGGAATACAGGCACACACCACCACGCCCAGCTAACCCTTCCTAGTTAAGTGCAGTCAGCTTGATTAAATAATCTCCCACCTCCACAATTCAGATAACTGGCAAGATTTTCTTAACTCCTGAAAGTATTTAAGTTTTTTTTATAGGAGTGTTTCTGTGGCAGAACAAAAGAGAAAAAAAAGAAAAAGAATGTGCACAAATTTCCCCAGAGCAAAGCTTCCTGATTTTAGCTACCTACACACTAATCTACTTTTCTACTTTTCCTTCTTTTTTTTTTTTTTTTTTTTGAGACGGAGTCTTGCTTTGTTGCCCAGGCTGGAGTGCAGTGGCACCATCTTGGCTCACTGCAAACTCTGCCTTCAGGTTTCAAGCGATTCTCCTGCCTCAGCCTCCTGAGTAGCTGGGATTATAGGTGCCCAACACCATGCTCAGTTAATTTTTATATTTTTAGTAGAGACGGGGTTTTACCATGTTGGCCAGACTGGTCTTGAACTCTTGACCTCAAGTGATTCAGCCATCTCGGGCTCCCAAAGTGCTGGGATTACAAGGGTGAGCCACCGTGCCTGGCCAATAATCTATTTTTTAAGTTTCATTTTGCAAAGAAGAAAGTATTCTACATGATAGGTCATATTAGAATGCATCCAAAGCGATATAAAATAAAGCGTCCACTTACTACAAGTTGAAAGGAATACTGAGTTAGCAATATCAAACATTTTTTTAAAATTTCACACTATCATCATATTTGAAGAATTCCACTGAGTCACCTCATTCTGAGAGTAGACAGGGTAGCAGAAGACATACATGTAGTCCACTTTTCCTGTGTTCTGCCCATACCTCCCTTCTAGTGCATAGGCTTGACTTCCAGTTGGAAGCATCTGCATCACTTTGCCTGAGGGCTTCTCTGACAGCTGGAGCCCTCTCTATCCTTCTACAAAGCAGGCTAGAAGTTCTGGAGACTTAACACTCCCTGGTGCCAGCTCTCACCCAACCACTGTTAGGAATGGGGGTATAAATACCTCAGCTCCCTTGCCCCTTCGGTGCAATTAATCTGAGGAGTGTGTCTTACATTGCTCCCAGAGCCCCAGCAGTGTTATGTTCAGATATCCACAGTGATAATTTGCCCAATAACATACCCTTTCCTGCCTTCTCTCATTCCTTATTCTCCACTGGTTTCTTATTCACTTTGTAAATAAGCTACTTGCACTCAAATCCTTGTATTACAGTCAGCTTCTGGAGAGACCCAAAAACTAAGACCATGTAAATGTCACTGATGATTCATATTTAAGCTTGAATCCAAAAAAGCTTAATTCTTGTGGATCTGTAAATCTAAGTAATTTTCAGTATCTTCAATCTTTGGCAAAATTCTCGACTTAAAACAGTCACTTGTGGCTCTTACTAAAATTTAACTGTATCTGTGATGGAGGTGTAAACATTGCTATGTTGTCTTGCTGACTGATTCCTTCACTAAGTATCTTTGGGCACTGGAAATTATCATCATGCTACCTGATGTCTTGACTGGCACTGCACAAACCAATAGCACAAAATCTTGCAGCTTAGAAAGTGGTTTAGTAATAACCAGAAAATGATAGTTAATGATTGTTTGGGACATAAACTTCTTGAGATTTGCTCACTTCTCTCTCTCTCTGTCTCTCTGTCCCCGCCAAGTACCTCTACTCACTTTTAGACTTAGACAAAACACCACAACACAGGGCCTGGAATCTGACTTCTTGAGTAGCCACCAACACATGGGAAAACTGGGGAAGTAAACTCCCTGGTGGGTGAAATCTTCCAATAGGAGGGAGGGGATAGAAGGGAGCCAGCCTTCCCCTGCCTCTCTTCCACGGACCCCTTGAAGATGTGGCTCCTCTGCAGAGCGCTTCCCCTGGAGTCCCCTGTGCCCCGCAAAATGGCTCCTGAGCCACCTCTGTGTCCTGGGCGTGTTGTGAAGCCAGCTCCACCATGCATCATATCTCTTTATACTGTACGTTTCCTGTCTCACTTCCCTTTCATCCCCCCTTGAAACATTTCCGTTTGCACCTCTAAAAAAGTGTCAACACTTTCTTAACCCTGCCTCAGGCTCTGCTTTCTATAGCAAAGGTCTCCAACCTCTGGTGCCAGTAGCGGTCCATGGCCTGTTAGGAACCAGGCTGCACAGCAGGAGGCAAGTGAGCATTGCCTCCTGAGCTCTGCCTCCCGTCAGATCAGTGGCAGCATTAGTTAGATTCTCATAGAAGCACGGAGCCTACCGTGAACTGCACATGCCAGGGATCTAGGTTGAGTGCTCCTTATGAGAATCTAATGCCTGAGGATCTGAGCTGGAACAGCTTCATCCCAAAACCAGCCCCTCACCCCGGTCCATGATGCAGAAAAGGTTGGGGACTGGCATTCTAGAGGTTTCAGGCAGGCTCTGAGGGTGATCCAATCCTTTTGCATGGCTGTTTCATGTCTGTTTTAGGCATTGTATTGTCCCCAGAATTAACTTGCAGCAGGCCCACTTTTTCTTCTGGAATATTTCCTTTGAAACCCATGTTTACTTGGTTTGAGGTATGGCTGAAAGGTCCTTTAGACACTTTAAGAGGGTTTGTAGTAATTCCAATTTTTTTTTTGAGACAAAGTCTCACTCTGTTGACCAGGCTAGAATACAGTGGCACCATCTTGGCTCACTGCGACCTCTGTGTCCCAGGTTAAAGCGACTCTCCTGCCTCAGGCTCCTGGGTAGCTGGGACTACAGGCACGTGCCACCACACCCAGCAAATTTTTGTATTTTTAGAAGAGACAGGGTTTCATCATGTTGGCCAGGATGGTCTTGATCTCTTGACCCTGTGATCTGTCCGCCTTAGCCTCCCAAAGCGCTGGGATTACAGGCAGGAGCCACTGCACCCGGCCATGATTCTGACTTTTAAATCTGGCTTCCCTTGCTCAAGTGTTGCCTAGGAGGTTCAGATTGGGACTGATTTCCTAACGGACTCTATTGACAATGGTTTTGGATTTTTGCTGAGTCAGCAGGAATCCAGCAGCAGCTTCCGTTTCAGATATAAAGTGAGAAAGGGGATGATCAAATGTATTGTGGCAACCTCATGTGGTGAAGTTGAAATAAAATGAGTTACCAAACAGCAATTTCAAAAACATAAAATGGCTCACTCCTCCCTCCACACCGGGGTGTTATTGGCATCATTGAAATGAACCGCATTTTTTTCTAATGCAGAGTAAATCTTTTACACTTTATTATTAAATCTCAGCAACCTAAGATGTCAGAAACGTTGGTATCTTTACCTTGATAATCGCTAATCATCTCCTCCTGCATCCTTTAGATGCTGTTTTCCTCTGCTCTGCTCTGCTCTGCTGATCGAGTTCTCACTGGGAGGCTGACGCTTGCACCTCCCTGCCCTGTGTGATCATTCTGCAGCCCCAGCTCCTCTCCGTCCCCTGGCCCAGGAGTTTTTACCTTCCAATCATGACCTTACTACTTGCTTGGAATCAAAGTGTACCTTATTTCATAAAATGATAATAACAGCAGATAATGGGTTTTGTTCCTTTCTTTCTTTAATAAAAATTAAGTTAGTCCAGGCAAGATGCCTCAGACCTATAACCCCAACAATTTGGGAGGCCGAAGTGGGAGGATCGTATGAAGCCAGGAGTTTAAAACCAGCCTGGTCAACCACAGTGAGACCCCATCTCTATAAAAATGTTTCTTAAAAAACTAGCCAGGCATAGTGGCATGTGTTTGTAGTCCTAGCTACTTGGGAGGCTGAGGCTGAAGGATCACTTCGGCCCAGGAGTTTGAGGCTGCAGTGAGCTATGATTGTGCCACTGCACTGCAGCCTGCATGAGAGAGCAAGACTGTCTCCAAAGAAAAAAAAAATTGGCCAGGCAGTGACTCACGCCTGTAATCCCAGCACTTTGGGGGGCCGAGGCAGGTGGATCATGAGGTCAGGAGATCAAGACCATCCTGGCTAACACAGTGAAACCCCATCTCCACTAGAAAACACAAAATAATTAGCCAGGCATGGTGGTGGGTGCCTGTAGTCCCAGCTACTCACGAGGCTGAGGCAGGACAATGGCGTGAACCCTGGAGCCAAGATCTCGCCACTGCACTCCAGCCTGGGCAACAGAGCGAGACTCCGACTCAAAAAAAAAAAAAAAATTTAAAATTGCCAACTCTATTCTGTCTTCCTTATTTTTTTGAGATGGAGTCTCACTTTCCCGTGCAGGCTGGAGTGTAGTGGTGTGATCTTGGCTCACTGCAACCTCTGCCTCCCGAGTTCAAGCGATTCTCCTGCCTCAGCTTCCTGAGTAGCTGGGATTACAGGCACACGCCACCATGCCCAGCTAATTGTTTGTATTTTTAGTAGAAATGGGGCTTTGCCATGTTGTCCAGGCTGGTCTCAATCTCCTGATCTCAAGTGATCTGCCCACCTCAGCCTCCCAAACTGCTGGGATTACAGGTGTGAGCCACTGTGCCGAGCCTGTCTTCCTTTTTTAAATGAACATTTTATGATACATTAAAGTCTGACAATTGCACTTTCGGCTTTCTTCTTCAAACGATGTCTCAGACATGGGTTTCCACTGCTGTGAACATGCTGGGCTGCCTGTACCAACTGAAGGTTGTTAACTTTGTGACAAGCAGGCTTCCCACAGCTGGTTCAAAATGTATCTTTTGGTGAGAGGCACAGTGTGAATCTCTGTCTCTCAGAATGGTTTTCTGTCTCTCATTAAGGAAGGTGAATGTGAGTTTGAAAACTGAATTATTCTGCTAAAAGATCTTCTCACCCAAAGGGCTGTAGAAATATTGCTGCTGTGCCTAAAGAAAGACCTGCTATTAGAGAATTCTCCCTTACAATTAAATTATGCTGGTTTATGGAGTCCAACTATTAGATACAAGAGCAATACGGTATTCAACCTACCTCTTAAAAATTTGAGATGAACTTGAACTCTGAATGATGGCCATAACATGAGCAAAACACATGACAATTGAGCAATTACAAAAAGGTTTTACATTGTAAGTAAATAAAATTTGACATTTAATTCTTGCACAATCATATTTTCTACATGGCAGTAGAGAAAGAAGAATAGACACTAGTCTTGTATTTTGTACTGTCAACCTAAATAGCAGACAGAGAGAGGCTCTCCAAAAGAAAATTATATTTATTTGGGAATGGGCATTGCAACAGGGATATATATGCCACAGTAAACTTTGTGTGTATTCAGGGAAGTGAAAGAAGACAGAGTTGTTTTCTGTATTTTTGTTTGTTTGTTTTCTGTTTTGTTTTGTTTTGAGACAGAGTCTCACTCTATTGTTCAGGCTGGAGTGCAGTGGCACAGTCTCGGCTCACTGCAACCTCCGTCTCCTGGGTTCAAGTGATTCTCCTGACTCAGCCTCCTGAGTAGCTGGGATTACAGGTGCGCACCACCATGCCCAGCTGATCTTTCACGTATTTAGTAGAGACAGAGTCTCACCATGCTGGCCAGGCTGGTCTCAAACTCCTGACCTCATGATCCGCCTGCCTCGGCCTCCCAAAGTGCTGGGATTACAGGAGAAGACAAAGATTTTTAAAGAAAAAATAAGAATGATTACATAGTTTTGAGATAATTATCCTTGGCCACCAGGGTCTATAGCAAGGGTGGCGCCAGTCTGAGGTTGGATGGGCAGTTGCTGGGCAGATGTCTTTGCAGAAGTATTTTTTGTGTGTGTGAGGTTGGCTTTTGTGCCAAGTTGAGGTTTTTGCTATCTTTTCTGAGAGTTCTTGTTATCAGGCATTCATGCATGAGTGTCCTCCCTATGTGGCCTTCCCAGGCTCTATCTGTCAGGGTTTTTAGCACACATGACTCCGTTTTGATTCTGACAACTTTCACAGCAGCCAGTGACGATGGAAGGAAGAAAGAATGCTATAAAGGGGAGCAATCCTGGCCAGACTTTAGGACTTCTGCAGGATGGTGGACTTCAGACCACCTGGGCCTGCAGATGCTAGGGACTCAGAAGGTGTCCTCTTGGTCCAGCGTCAGGGGATAGGCCGCTCACAGCAGGACAGTCCTCAAATCAAGGAGGGACAGGATATCAAGAGACTTCCAAAAGGCACCAAAGACTCACACGAGTTCCCAGGTTCATCAACTCTCCTTTCTCCCTACTTCTTATTTTGCAAATTTTGAAACTTAAAAGTTGAAAAACGTACTACAATTAACACTCATACATCCTCTACCTAGATTCAACCTAGAGCCATCACCTGCACCTATAATAAATCTCCACCTAGATTCAATGATTGCTAACGGGTTCGCCACATTTACTTTCTCTCTCGGGCTTGTTCTCCCTCTCTCTGTCTCTCTCACACATTATTGGAAAATTAGCTGCCCATGCATCATAATATTGTACTTCTAGTTACTTCAGCAAACATCCCCTAAGAAAAAGAACATTATCTTGATAACTACAATGGCATTATCACGCCCAGAAGAATTAGCAATAATTATATTATGCTACCTAAGAATCACTCCATACTTCAATATTCCAATAATCCCCAAATGCCTTTTATGGCTGTGTCTCTTTTCCTTTTTTGAACAAGGATCTGATGGAAGTTAGCACCTTGCTTCTGGGTTTTGTGTCTTCTTAGTCTCTTTTTATTTAAGACAGTATCCCATTTTTTCCTATAAACATTGACTTTTTGAAGAATCCAGGCTAGTTTTCTTGCAGAATGTTTCATCTCCAGGAAGTATCTGTTGATATATCTTGGTGTAATTTAACTTATCTGTTCCCTATGTTTCCTGTAAACTGTAATTGAGGTCTAAGGCATAAGCTGTGCTTGCCCTTCAATGGCATTGAATCTGCTCTCTCTGTAGAACAGTCTCCCACAGTTGCATTCCCAAATTACACAACTGTTTTGAATTTATGATTTGTTATCTAACAGCACACATTTTAGCTCTCTCTTTGTCATTCCCTGTCTCTGTGAGTGGATTAACTGCATACACTGTGTTGCCAGTCAGGAACACTTTGGGAATCGCTGGAAAACATCATTGATCTTTGCCTCCTCTCACACATTCCACTAACACAAATTAACATGTGGGACTTGGAAGCAAAGGGGAAGATGAGATCCTGGAGAAGTACCTCTCTGGTTCTTTGTCTTTTTTAATCTGATCCTGCCCAGTGAGCAGAGAACTTTCCCCACACTTAGGTCCCACATCTGACACCATCAAGCTCCTTTGTGGGCATGGTTGTCTTGAGTCCACAGCCACTTTCGGTGGACAACCTAGAAGCAACTGCAGCCACATGTAGTGTGTATAGCTCTATGACACTGCTAAACCAAGCCTGGGCACCTTGCTTGAGAGTCCTGATGCTGAAAGAGTGAGTCTTCCCATGAAAAAAAGAGTAAGGCAGTAAATCAGATTAACTAGGTCAAGCACAGTGACAAAAAGAGGTGATTTCAGATGAATTCCGGAATTAGTAATTCACTGCCACTCAGATGTGGAAATGAAATATAGATTTTCCACACTAGTATAGCTGGTGTGTCACATGCCAGTTGCAATAACACCAGCCATTATTGATTGAACACGTGCTATAGGCCAAGCACTGGTCTGGTACATTATGGTCCCACGTGAAGCCTCATAGCATGGGAGTTAGGTATGATGATCATCTCTAAAACTGAGGAGCAGAGAGGTTACGCAGACTTCTCTAGGCCACAAAGCAATTAATGGGATCGGCTGAGATTCGATCCCCAGCATATCAGGTTATAAGCCTGAGGATTAACCAATATGTTATACGGTGCCTTTTCCATGTGGCCCAGGGAAAAATATCTTGGAAGGAAGAGGCTGCCACTGAGCTGCTCTGGGGCCAGCCCCATGCAGGTGCAAGACTCCCAACCTGCGTGTTGTCTAGTGGCCTGATCTGATGCTCTCTGAGACCCTGATGGCCAGCTATAAACTCCAGGTAGAGCTGGAGGCGTGGGATTGAGCAAGTCATTTACCTGGGAATTTCTACCATGTGAAAGGAAGCAAATGAGGCCTCTAAAGATGACTAAGGCATGTAGTGAGTAGCTGGAAATCTGTGCACGGATTGACAGATTCACTGCTCTTCCCTCTTCTTCCCTGCCCTAGATCTGCTGCTAATTCTATACCTGCTGTGACACCCAATAGGATCATTTAAGGAGCAGGTGTGCTGAGATAAAGAGAATGAGCCAGCTCTTAATCCATGCCTTAATTATAAACCTCTAAACAGCTGTTAGCCCTGCCAACCCCCAAAAAAGTGAAAACAAAAGGCTGCTTTAGGAGGTTGCTCCTCACATGAGCCTCGCTTTGCTGAGGTTGCAATTCCAGGTTAGCATAGGGATGGCAGAGTGTCCCGGCTGTCACCACATCTACGCGATCTGTGTCCTGTGGACAGAGCCAGCAAGAGCAGTGAGAGTCTAAGCTGTGTCTGGATGCCAACATCAATGCTTTTTCATGAGCACACTCGTTTATAAATAAGCCATCTTCTGCTCTACCCTGGTGGGTTTTCTCCAAAGCCACCTAGTTCGTGAAACTACCTGGATGGTGGAAATGGTGAGATCGAGGGACACTTCAATCCACAAAATGTTGCTGAATTGCAGTCCTCTTTTTGCAGTTGCAGGTATCTTTACACAATGTGATTTGCATTATTTTTGCAAAAAGACTGAGATGGGAATGCTTATGGAAGAAATGCATATTGAAACAAAAAAGGGTCAGGCGCGGTGGCTCCCCAGCACTTTGGGAAGCCAAGGCAAGCGGATCACTTGAGGTCAGGAGTTCGAGAGCAAAAATACAAAAATTAGCTGGACATGGTGGCGCGCACCTCTAATCCCAGCTACCTGGGAGGCTGAGGCATGAGAGTTGCTTGAATCCGGGAGGCGGAGGTTGCAGTGAGCCAAGGTCATGCCACTACACTCCAGCCTGGGCAACAAGAGCAAAACTCCATCT
>NW_012117533.1:178067-179473 GCF_000951035.1 Colobus angolensis palliatus | reverse complement strand
AAAAAAAAAAAAAAAAAAGAATAAGGCTAATCTTTATGTGTTGAAATAAAATATGCCAAAATATGTTACTAAATACTAATGATTATTTAAAGGAACTTATAATAGTGAATACATATATAAGGCTATGTTGAAATAGGTATTTTCAACATCTGTGTATATGGAAAACTCTGGAAGGATCTGCAGGAAACTGTTAACAGTGGTTATTTAGGTCTTGGGAGGTACAAGAGAAAGAAACTTTTATTTTTTATCTTTTACATCCTTCTATTTGAAGTGTTTGCATGGGCGTGTACTCCACGTATAATTTTTTAAAACTGACTTCAATTTTTTAGAAAGAGGAACAGTGACAATTCCTGGGTCATACTCAGAATTTCCACACATCTCTTTTCTAGAGAACAAACCACAAATGGTTCTCAAGGCTGAAGACAAATAGCTGCACAGAAGAGGAAGGAACTTAAGCCATGCTATCCACAAGGGCTTGTTTTCCTACTGTCCTCAAAAGTCCTTCTAGTCTTTATCATTTGTTGCAGAAAGTTTTATCATGCATGCATAATTGCAGGTTTCCACGGAATTCCTCATGTGTCAAGTGAATCTAATTGGGAGTTCCATTCTGCCGTGGGCCTGGCTCAGCTCCAAGCACCATCAATAATGGGTGGTGGAGGTTGGGGCTGCTGGGCCTCCCTGGACCTTCCCTTTCAAAGGGTTGAAGAACTCTGACACTCAGAAAAGAAGCCCCACTAGTCCCCAGATAGTGCCCTGTGTTTCCTGGAGGCCTGTTCACATTGGTTCAGAGGAAAAGCAAGTTTACAGCTGAATGTGTCTGAGAGACAGCAGAGCATGGTGCAGTGGCCTGAAACATCTCCTGGTTTCCTCTCTGTGAGCTGGTAATTGCTCGATTGTGTGGCCTGGATGTGCACAGCTCAGTGCAGAACGTACCATGGGGTGCGAGTGGTGTGTTCTCAACCTCTCTTCAAAACAAACTCTAGGCCAGGCACAGTAGCTCACACCTGTAATCCCAGAACTTTGGGAGGCCAAGGTGGGCGGATCACTGGAGGTTAGGAGTTCAAGACCAGCCTGGCCATTGTGGGGAAACCCCGTCTCTACTAAAAATACAAAAATTAGCTGGGGCGTGGTGGCACACACCTGTAATCCCAGCTACTCCGGAGGCTTAGGCAAGAGAATCGCTTGAACCCAGGAGGCAGAAGTTACAGTGAGCCAAGATCACGCCACTGCACTCCAGCCTGGGCAACAAGAGTGAAACTATGTCTTGAAACAAACAAACAAACAAACAAACAAAACCTCTAGCAGGAGAAATCACTTTTGCATTAAATTTTGCATTTCAAAAATATTCTCTAGTGACCATTGAAACTATTACGTATCTTTTTCTTTTTTTTTTTTTTTTTTTTTTT
>NW_012117533.1:175241-177440 GCF_000951035.1 Colobus angolensis palliatus | reverse complement strand
GAACTCCTGACCTCATGATCTGCCTGCCTCAGCCTCCCAAAGTGCTGGGATTACAGGCATGAGCCACTGCACTCAGTCTGAAACTATTACATTTCTAAGAGAGGGTTTAATATTTGTCTTTTCATAGGATTTAACATAATAGTTATAAGTACTAGACAGTGTAACCACATCAGACCAATGTGGTTCAATTTTTATGTAACAAAGTTGTTTTTCAGTTGCCATGGCCCCCAGGTTGAAGGTCACATAACCTGAGCATGCCCAGATGAACCAACTGTGCAACCACAGGAGGAACCTAAGTGCTCAGATGGAGGAGCAGAGACTGAATTAAGAAGCACACACCAGATGGCGGGATCCACAATCCAATCAGATAGAGCTCTAGTGTCACTGCCTGCCAGGATCCAGTCAGATTGTGCCTCCTGGCATCAACACATTTCAAGATCCAATCAGATTGCACCTCCTCACCCTATGTTTATAAAACCTGACCCAGCCACCAGCTGGGGAGACAGATTTGGGAGTTTCCTCCTGTCTCCTTGCCAGTCAACTTTCTTTTCTCAAAAACCAGTGCTATGGTATTGGTGTCTATGCACATTGGGCAGAGAGCCCATTGATAGCCCAGCAATGATAGCATTTATTTACTTATTTATTTATTTATTTATTGTTTTTGAGACAGAGTCTTGCCCTGTAAATAGAGTGCAGTGGCACAATCTTTGCTCACTGCAACCTCTGCCTCCTGGGTTCAAGTGATTCTCATGCCTCAGCCTCCTGAGTAACTGGGATTACAGGTGCATGCCACCATGCACAGCTGACTTTTTGCATTTTTATTTGAGATGGGGTTTCACCATGTTGTCCTGCCTGGTCTCGAACTCATTGATTCAAATGATCCACCCACCTCAGCCTCTCAAAGTGCTGGGATTACAGGTATGAGGCATGATACCTGGCCAATAATAGTATTTATAGAAGTGATAAGTCACCTAGGTGACTTTCCAACTCGGGAAAAGGACCAGTTGGAGAAAACAAGATAGTGAGACCAGAGATCTTCAGCCAGGGAAGGGAGACCCTCTGTTACTGGGAAAAGCTCCTTCACCAGGTCCAACACCCTTCCTGCCTACTTCCCCCTGTCCAGCCCCCAGCCACCCACCCATGGACAGTAGATTGGGAGAATCAGAATTGAAGTGGGGTTGGGGAGGTGAGTTTTAAAAGCTCTAGGCCAGGTATGGCCGCTCAGGCCTATAATCCCAGCACTTTGGGAGGCCAAGGAAGGTGGATCAGTTGAGGTCAGGAGTCCGAGACCAGCCTGGCCAATATTGTGAAACCCTATCTCTACCAAAAATACGAAAATTAGCCTGGCATTGTGGCAGACACCTGTGATCTCAGCTATTCAGGAGGCTGGGGCAGGAGAATTGCTTGAACTCGGGAGGCAGAGGTTGCAGTGAGCTGAGATCGCACCACTGCATTCCAGTCTGGGCCCCAAGAGGTAAACTCCATCTGAATAAGTAAGTAAGTAAATAAATAAATAAATAAATAATAAATAAAAGCTCTTGAGGGCCTCATCCTGGTATTCCTTCCCCTCCTCGGAGCCTGCAGGTGAAAACAACTGACAAAACCATTCCCTGTGGGGCTTGGGACTCTGCTTCCCTTTCTTCCTCATAAATATCTCAAAGACTGTTCTTTTCCCCAGCCACAGAGAGACCAGGCAATGTCTCTAAATTCATAGAGCTGGAAGAGTAATCAGGTGACCCTTTCCCTTTCCTTTTGCAAAGCTGGATATGCATTTATGATATTCCAATTTTACTTTGCATGAAACTCCCCAGGTCTTACTATGAAAAATGTAAATCCCTGAGCATTTTTCTCAGAGATGCTGACTCCATTGACATTGTGAAGGGTTCAGAAGTCCACATTTAAAAAAAGCACTTCAGGGTATTTAGGAGTACACTCAGGAAAACGCTGACCTCAGCACAAAGGAGGTACTTAAATTTGACCTCAGCACAAAGGAGGTACTTAAACTTTAACAACAAATTCGTGAATGAACTGACAAACTAACATGGATGCTCATGTTATTAATATTCTTTAATTTGTATACTTGTTTTATATATACTATTTTTTTTTTTTGAGACGGAGTCTCACTCTGTCTCCCGGGCTGGAGTGCAGTGGCCGGATCTCAGCTCACTGCAAGCTCCGCCTCCCAGGCTTACGCCATTC
>NW_012117533.1:162198-174852 GCF_000951035.1 Colobus angolensis palliatus | reverse complement strand
TGATCTGAGCTCACTGCAACCTCTGCCTCTAGATTTATGCAATTCTCGTGCCTTAGCTCCTGAGTAGCTGGGACTATAAGCACCTACCACCACACTCGGCTAATTTTTTTTTTTGTATTTTAGTGGAGACAGGGTTTCACCATGTTACCCAGGGTGGTCTCAAACTCCTGAGCTCAGGCAATCCGCCTGCCCTGGCCTCCAATGAGCTAGGATTACAGGTGTGAGCCACCACGCATGACCATTTGTAAAAGTTCTTAAGAGTGGTAGATCACGGTGGATAACCTTATAAAACTGTCTAACATCAGAATTTCTGGCACTTCCTAGCATGTTACCCTGGGCAAACATTAAGCTATCTGCATTTCTATTTCTTTATGTATAAAATGAGGATGGTTATTGCATCTAGTTGTGATGTATATTAAATCAGATTAAATCAGTGGGTTAGTGTTCACCCCAAATTTATGTCCTTCCAGAAAGTCAAACTATTACCTTATTTGGAAATAAGGTCTTGATAGACGTAATCATTTAAGATGTGATCCTATCAGATTAGGGTTGGCCCTAAACCGAATGACTGGTGTCCTCATAAGAAGAGGGGAGGACACACACAGAGATGTCCACATACACAAAAAAAGAAGGTCGTATGATGACAGAGGCAGCAGACTGGAGTGAAGCAGCCACAAGCTAAAGAATACCAAGCAGGATGGCCACCACCAGAAGCCAGAAGAGATAAGGAAGGATTCTTCCCTAGAGCCCTCAGAGGGGCCATCGCTCTGCCGACACTTGGATTTAATTTGGTTTTCATTGATTTTCATTTTTGATTAATTGATTGATACAGGGTCTTGCTCTGTCACCCAGGCTGGAGTACAGTGACATGATCACAGCTCACAACAGCTTTGAACTTGGGTTCAGGTAATCCTCCCATCTCAGCCTCCCAAGTAGCTGGGACTACAGGTGCATACCATCATGCCTGGCTCATTTTTTATTCTTTATTTTTATTTATTTATTTATTTATTTATTTATTTTGAGATGGAGTCTCACTCTGTCACCAGGCTGGAGTGCTGTGGCATGATCTCGGCTCACTGCAACCTCTGCCTCCAAAACTCAAGCGATTCTCCTGCTTCAGCCTCCCCAGTAGCTGGGATTACAGGCATATGCCACCATGCCCAGCTAATTTTTGTATTTTTAGTAGAGATGTGTTTTCACCATGTTGGCCAGGATGATTGCGATCTCTTGACCTCATGATCTGCCTGCCTTGGCCTCCCAAAGTGCTGGGATTATGGGTGTGAGACAGGTTCTCTCTGTTGACCAGGCTGGTCTTGAACTCCCGGCCTCAAGCAATCGTCCCACATTGGCCTCCCAAAGTGCTGGGATTACAGGTGTGAGCCACTGTGCCCGGCCTGACACCTTAACTTTAGATTCTAGCCTCCAGAACTACAAGAGAACAAATATCTGTTGTTTAAAGCCACCTAATTTGTGACACTTTCTTATAGCAGTCACAGGGAATGAATACAGCAGGTAAATATTTAACCTGGTCCTAAAAGAAAAAAAAAATGTTTAACCTTGTCCTTGGCACAGAGAAAGCACTCACTAATAATTAGCAATTTTGTTAGGTAAATGCAAACTTCTGCACCAGTTATTCTAACTTGAATCTTTCTCCCTTGCAATTCTAGTTCTACCCAATATTCAAACTAGTGCCTGCTACATCCCATTTTACCTTGCATTACAGTTATGTGAGTGTTTAGTTCTCCTTCTGGCCTGCAAGTTCCAGGCTATGGAAACACGAAGTCTTATTCAGCTTCTGTATTTATGACAGCTCCAAGCACTGCAGTAAGAAATATTTGAGTGCTTACTAGGGATTTGGAGTAGCGCTAGGCATGGGAGTTATAAAAACTGATTATGATGCTGTCTCTGCCCTTCAGAAGCTGGAAGGTTTGGGGAGAGGGTGATGGACAAGTGAGTCACTGTGGGACTCCGGTAAATGCTATAACAGCCAGGGTGAGAGCCAGGGGAGCAGAGCTGACTCACCCTCACGTGGGTGCACAGGAGAGACTTCACCCGGGAGGCCACTTTTCAGCTGAGGCTTAAAGTGTTACAAGCAGAGTTCCCTTGGTGGGGAAACAAAAGACCGCAGGGGTTCCAGACATGTGCAAAGACCAGAGTGTGATGGCCCAGTGGGCACCACTGAGGAGTTTCAACTCTGTCCTGCAGAAATAAGAAGAAACCACAAGTGTAGTCACATTTAAATAGATTCTTTTGGGGCAAGGCCAACTGTCATTCCTTGAAGGAAGCGCTTACTGAAAAGCGTCAACACGCCAGGCATTGTCTGGTTGGCTGCTGGTTTGTTTGGGGTCATCCCCTCTTTCCTGAGTCCTTGGGTAACTCTGCAATCAAATGGTAGCTCCAGAAACTTCTCATGAGTTGTGCCACGGTGACATTAGGACAGGAATCAGGGGTGGAAGTGAAGAACTGAGTGGGCAGGAAGGTTCTGGAAGAGCCCAGCAGAAATAGGACATGATTTGGGGGCCTAGACAGGAAAAGTAGTGAGGAGAAGAGAAAAAGAGGGCAAATTAAGGTAAAAATTCACTTCTCTCTCTGGGAACTTGGAAAAGACCTGGCCCTCCGGTGAGAAGTGGGCCGGGCAAGAATGAGCTGCTCCAAACCCTAGGAGCGCTGGAAAGTTGGGGGAATAAGAGATGACAGCCTGAGAAATCAAACCAGGGCTGAGAAGAGGAGGGAAAGTCTCTCAACTAAGAGCTGAAACAGAATTCCTAGCTTGTCTCATGACTTTGCACTAACAATGAGGTCTCAAGATGGGTGAGAGAGTGGACGCCGGCCAGGTCTCCCACCAAGTCCGCAGGGCATCAGCAGAGGAGAGCCTGTTTTGCAGACTGAGATTTCCCATAAATTGTTACTCTTTATATGTATTTTACTCACAATTTGACTAATCAACTTCATCAAAGTAAAAATTTAATGCAATAAAATACCCCTATTTAAAATGTATGCTTATAATCCCAGCACTTCAGGAGACTCAGGTAGGAGGATTGCTAGCAGTCAGGAGTTCGAGACCAACTTGGGCAACAGAGCGAGACCCCCGTCTCTAAAAGAAAAGAAAAAAAACAAAATTGTTTTAAATTATCCCTGCATGGTGGTACACACCTGTAGTCTTATATACTCAGGAGGCTCCCTTGAGTCAAAAAGTTCAAGGTTGCGGTAAGCCATGCGTAACAAAGTGAGACTTTGTCTCAAAAAAAAAAAAAAAGTACATTTGATGAGTTCTGACAAGTGTATACACTCAAGTAAGCCACCGCTACAGTCAAGATGCAGAACAGTTCCTTCACCCCAGAAAATTCCCTTGTGTTGCTTCCCAGCCAATTCCCCTCCCACTCCGAGCTCCAGGCAACCCCTGATCTGCTTTCTGTCCATGCAGATTAGATTTGTCTTTTCGGGAATGTCACGTAAATGAAATCATACATTACATAGTCTTTTGTCAGTTTGGCTTCTTTTACTCAGCATAATGTTTTCGAGATCCACCCATGTCATTGTGTACATCAGGAGTTTGTTCTGTTTTTCAAGGCTAACATTTCACTGTATAAATATATCTTAGTTTGTTTATTCACCTGCTGATGAAATTAGGGTTGTTTCTACTTTTTGGCTATTATGAATTAAGCTTCTATGAACATTTGTCTACACATCTCTCTGTGGACATGTTTTCATTTCTCTTTGGTAAATATCAGGAGTAGAATTGCTGGATGTATTTCCTAAAGTGTATCATTAACTTTTCCATAGTATTTCACAATGTGAGTTTCCCACCACCAATGTACACGAGGTCCATTGCTCTACATTCTTACCAACACTGGCTTTGGACTTGATATGTCCTTTTAATTTTAAACATTTTAATGGGATGTATCGATGAAAAGAGTCAAACTCTGTAAAATATTTAAAGAGATTTATTCTGAGCCAAATATAAGTGACCATGGCCCCTGACACAGCCCTCAGGAGATCCTGAGAACATGTGCCCAAGGTAGTCAGGGTACAGCTTGGTTTTATATATTTTAGGGAGGAATGAGACATCAATCAAATACATTTCAGAAATACATTAGTTCAGTTCAGAAAGGCAGAACAACTCAAAGCAGGGGGCAGCTTCCAGGCTATAGGTAAATTTGAACATTTTCTGGTTGACAATTGGTTGAGTCTGTCTAAAGACTTGGGATCGATAGAAAAGAAATGTTCAGGTTAAGATAAAAGATTGTGGAGACCAAGGTTCCTTTGAAGTCTCATAGTGGCTGCCCTTAGAGACAATGGATGACAAATGTTTCCTATTCAGGTCTTTAACAAGTGCTAGACATTTAGTTAATATCTTCAGGATTGGGAGGGCCTGGAAGAAAAAGATCTAGCTATGTTGATAGAGATTCTTTACAGATGCAGATTTCCCCCCAAAAAGAATGGCTTTGCAGGGCCATTTCAAGACAAGGCAGAAAAACATGGTTTAGGATTAAATATTTTGATTTTGTTTCCTTGTCTTATAACGTTATGCCCAAGTCAGATTGGAAAGTAAGTCACTATGTACAGGGTCAAATAAAACCCATTTGATGACAATTATGGCTTGTGGGGGATGACTCTCCAGACCCCTTAGATAGGAATTTGGGCAAGATAAAAACATCAGAGCTTAGTCTTCAGATGTAATGTGTACTGGTTTCTCTTGTACTTTTAATTTGCATTTTCCTGAAGATAATATTGAGCGTCTTCTCATGTGCTAATTCGTCATTCACATAGCATCTTGTATGGAATATCTGTCCAAATATTTTTCTTTTTTCTTTTCTTTTTTTTTTTTTTTTGAGATGGAGTCTTGTTCTGTCACCCAGACTAGAGTGCAGTGGCACAATTTTGGCTCACTGCAGTCTCCGCCTCCCAGGTTCGAGCGATTCACCTGCCTCAGCCTCCTGAGTACCTGGGATTACAGGCACCTGCCAACACGCCCAGCTAATTTTTGTATTTTTAGTAGAAATGGGGGTTTCACCATCTTGGCCAGGCTGGTCTCGAACTCCTGACCTCGTGATCCACCCGCCTCAGCCTCCCAAAGTGCTGGGATTACAGGTGTGAGCCACTGCACCTGGCCTCTTTTGCTGATTTTTATTGGATTGTTTGCTATTATTAAATTCCACAAGTTCTTAAATATTCTAGATACAAGTACTTTTGTCATGCCTATTACAAATACATCCATATGACCAGCACCATGAAAAGACTATCGTTTCCCCAATTACCTTGGCATCTTTGTAAAAACTCAATTATCTTCATATGTGTGGGTCTATTTCTGGGCTCTCTCATCTGTTTCTTTGATCTGCATATGTAGTTATACATCAACACCAGATATCTTAATCCCTATAGTTTTATGTTAAGTCTTATAATTAGGTAGTATAAATCATTCAACTTTGCTCTTCCATTTCAAAATTGTTTCTCTCAGCAACATCTTGTAGTTTTCATTGTTTGAGTGTTGCATAAACCTTTATCTTGTTTAATTTGGCCCAGAGTACTTCATGGATTTTAATGCTACTGTAACTGGTACTGTTTATTGTAATGTCAATTACAACAGCTCCTTGGGAGCTCATTAAATGTTTTAATATGACTTTGTCTAATTTTTTAGTCATTAGCAAAAGTGCTGGGCAAAGGGCATATGCTATCCAGAAGTTCTCTTGAAACCGCGTGGAGAAATTCAAGAAAAGTAGGTGCCAATGGAAATGCTACCTAATAAATGGCTTCCTCTAAGAGGGAGCCCTCAAAGAGATCTTCGCTAAAATCAGAGAAGGCCCTACCTGGTAATGTAGTCGAGTTAAGAGACCCAAAGTCAGTAAGTCTAGCTCTTTGGAAGAGGAATTAAGGGTCTTGGAATAGTGGTTGCCAAAGCTGGAGAGTGAGGAAAGAAAGAAAGAAGAAAAAAAAAAAGAAAGAAGTCTGACGCTTAAGCTTCTCAGAACCCCCTGTGTGATTTCTTGACTTTCCAGAGATTCTGATACTCAATCCTCAGGCATTTATCCTCCCTCCTTATTCTGCTCTGATGACTACTGTGATCTAGAGCCAACTTATTGATGGGAGAATAGTGTATTTCTCAGCGTATGAAGGTGGAAAACAGTTCTGAATGACATGAGCTCATTTGGAAGATGAGTACTTAGTATGGAGCCTTGAAGAAAAGTCAGTCTGAACCCGTAATTCCTGCCCCAAAGCTATCGTTCTACAATTTGCAGCTGGTTCTGGTGGGAAACTTCATTTCCTCATTTAAATGGAAATGCTCCAGAGGTGGTGCTCTAAGTAAGTCATTATGAAATAGTTAACTCATGAAACAACAAGCAAGTTTTGAGAAAGCCATCAACTTAGAAACAGCTTACAGTGCTCTGTGAATATAGTTTGGGGACTTTTGATAGGAGGGGAAGTAAGAAGAGGGAGATGAAGGTAAACTCTAGAGTATTCCTGCATCTCTGATAAAGTTGAGAATATTCCCAATAGGGAACAAAGCACAGAAAGACCACTTGGAGAACTGAAAACACACTGCCTCCTTCCCACACATGGTGGCATTGATGCCAGCCTTGGATGACCCAGAGCTTATGTAGTTGGCTAAGAGCTACCACCTGTTAGCTGGACTTGTGAGGCTGGACCTGCCTACCAATTAATGAGATCGAGGAATATTCATGAAGATTATCTGAAGATTCCTCCACATTAGCCTAATGAGAAAGAAAAGAAACTTTTTTATTTGAGGAACGAGAACCCCCTTTAATAATCAGGACCTGACAGGCATTAAAACAAGATAGCTGGCTACCTTGTTAGTGGCTACCTTGATAGTGGCTCATGCCTGTAATCCCAGCACTTTGGGAGGCCCAGGTGGAAAGATTGCTAGAGCTCAGGAGTTTGAGACCAACATGAGCAACATAGCAAGATCCTGTCTCTACAAAAAATTTTTGTTTTGTTTTGTTTTGTTTTGTTTTGAGATAACAGTAACATCTTACTCCCCAACTTAAGCTAAGTTCAAAACCACCTGCTGTATGGACTGTAGACTAAGTTTTGCCACCAATTAGCTATAAATTCCCCTAACAATGCTATATGGTGGACACCATAGCTCATACCTTATAGTCAAACAATGTATAGCCTATCACTTATCAATATTGTTTCTTAAACCAATGAGAATTCCTCACAACTTTTGTAATCACCTTGTCCCCTAATTTCATTTTTAGAAAAGTGTTTAATGTTTTCTAAGTGAATAGATTATCCTTATCAGTTATCCTATTGTTGCTAGTTTTTAATACCATGAAGTTGGAAATATCAATATGTTCTCTATTATTATACCTCAGTGGATGTTTGAAATTTTCATAGATGCCCTTTAGGACATTGAGGAAGTTGTTTCTATTTCTAGATTTCTGGAAGATTTATCATGAATGAATGTTCAATTTTGTCAAATGCTTTTGCATGTCAATTGAAATAATCATCATTTTGTCTTTATTCTATTCATATGTATTACATTGATTGATTTTTGATTGTTAAATTTGCATTTGCAAGATTTTAAAAAATTAAGCCTCTCTTTTGTTTTCTGGAGCACTTCCCAGTATTTTCAGGGCTGCAGTCCTCAACCTTGGCCCAAATAAACTCTCTGTATTAATTTTGCTTTAGTTTCCTTCTTCAGATGGACACTAACAAACTTCTCCCCGTCCTTCTAAGCTCATCTCAAACAGCACTTCCTTTGTGAAATCCATTCTCAGCTGTCTGCATTCATAGCTACTCCTCCTCCCTGCTGACACAGAACTTTATTTGTAACTCAAATTTTGTATTTTCCAGGATAAATCATAACTATTTAGTTTACGTGTCTTTCTTTCCCCCTCTCTCTGGAGGCAATTTGCTACAATAATCGATTTTCATTTCTACTTTGAGCTTTCCCTCTGAGCTTCATTCTCCTAAAATCCACCTGCCTTTTCTGCCACTGCTGTTCGAATCCATCAAAGGGACCTCAAACTCAAAGTATCCAAGGCTGAATTTGAAACACCTCTCCCTTTCCCAGTGTTGGTTCTGTCTTGGTGAATAGCTTCTGTTTCTCTAGTCGGGAAAGCCAGAAATGTACAGTCATCCTCGGCACCCATGCCCCACCATTCTCCATGCCCACATCACTCAATAATTGTACTTCCTAAATACAGAATGTCGCAGGGCGCTGTGGCTCACTCCTGTAATACCAGCACTTTGGGAGGCCGAGGCGGGCGGATCACAAGTTCAGGAGATCGAGACCATCATGGCTAACACAGTGAAACCCCGTCTCTACTGAAAAAAAAACAAAAAAATGAGCCGGGCGTGGTGGTGCGTGCCTGTAGGCCCAGCTACTCCAGCTACTCGGGAAGCTGAGGCAGGAGAATGGCATGAACCCTGAACCCAGGAAGTGGAGCTTGCAGTGAGCCCAGATTGCGCCACCGCACTCCAGCCTGGGCGACAGAGTGAGACTCCGTCTCAAAAAAAAAAAGAAAAAGAAAAAGAAAAAGAAAAAAACCGTACTTCCTAAATACAAGATGTCTAGAATCTCTCCATGCCCATCCATTCTCCCTTTCATCACCCTATCCCATGCTTGCAACTTCCTCTCTCCTGTACTCTTGCAATGTCCTCTCACTGATCTCCCCACATGTATTCCAGCCTACCTCCAATGCATTCCCCCACTGCAGCCAGCATTATCTCTGGAAAATGCAAATCTGATCTGTTGCTGCTCCATCTATAACCCTTCAGTGTCTTCCTTTATTTTTGGGATAAGGACCCAAGGCTCCAACATCCCTTATAAATACCTGCATCGTCACCAGCTGCCCACTCGACCTGCCTCTTTTCCTCTCTATACTCTGTAATTGTCCCTTTTCTTTTTCTTCCTTCTTTCTTTAACTTATTTTGAGATAACTTTAGACATACAAAACAGTTGCAAAATTAGCACAAAGATTTCTCATATACCCTTTGTCCAGCTTCCCTAAACGTGAACATCTTACAAAACCATAATACCATGACCAAAACCAGGAAATTTATAGTAATATGCAATACTGTTAACTAATCTACAGACTTATTTGCATTTCTCCAGGTGGCTCAGGATCCAGTCTATGACTTCTTTTTGCATGTGGGTGTCATGTCTCTTTAAAGTCTTCTCCAACCTGGAGCAGTTCCTGTCTCCTTGACCATCGCCATTTATCTAGTTGGTCTGATTTGGGTTGGTCTGATGTTTTCTCACATTTAAGTTCAGGCTACACAATCTAGGGCAAGAATATCACCAAAGTAATGTTGTGTTCTTCTCATGCATCATATCAGGAGGCACAGGATATTAATGTGTCTCATTACTGGTGATGTTAAATTAACTTTGAGCCTTTGGTTAGGATGGTGCCTGCAAATTCCTCCACCGTACCAGTAACTCTTTTGTGTGTGTGTTAGGGTTGGGGGGTGAGACAGATATTTTGAATCTACGTCATCATTCTGTTTCTCATTATACTTTTGCCTACTAATTTTAGCATCAACTGATGATTTTTGCATGAAATAAGTATTACTGGTGCTTGCCAAATGGTGATTTTCTATTTTCATCATTTCTCCTACATTTATTCACTAGAATTCTACTGTAATGAATAGCCTTCCTTCTCCATTAATTCATTTATTCAAGTGTCTAATATCACTGTGGACTCATGGATATTTATTTTAGTCTGTGATTTGTAATCTATTCCTATCATTATATATTTTGTTCCTCAATCCATCCCAAATTTTGGACTTGTCCCTTTTTATTGTCCTGAAAGCAATTTGCCACATGGCCTTTGAACATGCTGTTCTTGTAGCCTGAAATAATTTAACTTCCCCCATCACTCTTGTTCTACCCCCAACTTCTTTGTGCGGTGAATCCCTTCACGGTTTTGAGATTTCAGCTCCAGTGCCGAATTTTCAGGAATTCCTTCCCCGAGCCTCCCAGAAGGGTTTAGGACCTATATTATAAGCTTTCACAGCATTATTTACTTTTTCTTCATACCACTTAAGATATTTTGAAATTAAACACTTCACTTTTAAGGGAAGGGATTACATCTGTTTTAGATTTGCACATTAATAAGAATCCAATGCATTTTTCAAATTGAGTTAATGAATAGATAACACTTAAAAGTGGATGGACTGAGATCTTTGCAGAATCATGCTATACTGACAATTCATTTTTTCTCCAAGAGAAAGTTTTCCCCCATGCATCTCTTAAATTCAGATAATATATGGTTGACAGGCAGTTGAACATGGTGAAGACTCATTTTTAAAAATTCATTGATGTCTCATTCAATGACCTGGACTGGTCTAATGATTATTTCCTGGATGGTCTCAATTCCATGAAGGTTGTTTTAATTTGCCTTTGTTTCTTGCAAAGGAGAAAAAAATTGCACTCATATCTCATGAATGACTTCTTATAACTCCACAGTGTTTTATACAAAATGATTTAAACATTTGATACTGAACTATGTGGGAAAATGTGTAACTCCTTGCAAAGAGCTCTACAAACACCCCTGTTCTCCGATCTCTGATTGTCCGCAATGTTTTCTTCATTCAGAACCTGGCAGGTGAAATATTTAGAAGTTAGATGTTGAAGCTTATCCTAAACCGCTAGGATCAATTCCACACTCCATTAGAATAAGATTCTCACTGAGCAAATTTCATTTTCAATTTGGAAACTTTGAGAGCCAAGATTTTCGGATATTTGAAGACAAGAAGGAGGGACCACAAGGACAGCAGACCTTCATTGAGGCAGTTTGAAAAATCGTGTCCCTGGGTAGCATTCTGATTTATGCTCTCAAACTAGTCACTAGGATTCTCAGGTGGATGTGAACATTTCAAAGAAAAATTCTCCTCCCGGGTGAGAGCGGCCGAGCATGTCCGCAACCCAGGACAAAGGCCATGCCTGATCTTCAGGTTTTCAATCATGTGAGTGTGCCAGAGTTAAGAAAGAAGTAGAAGGAATAGATGACTTGGAAAAAGATGGTTTTCTCTGGGAAAAGTCCTGACATAAGCACAATTTCTCAACCTCCTCTCTCTCAACTGTATTTGGAATGTGACCTCTCCATAAACAACCACATGTGTTACAAATTATGAAGGGTCTGAGATTTTACCCTTCTTGCAAGCTAACAAGGTAGCCTGCCACAGTTTCATGTAGCTGGCAGGAGACACAAAATTCCTGGGTCAGAGTCAAAGAACAGTTTATTACTCACAGTAATGGCAGTAGTGAGAGTATCAGAACTTTTGCACCACAAGCATCAATTCCTACAGGGCAGGCAATCCGCACACACAGTGGATTGCATTACAAGAGAGTTACCATGGCTTAACAAGGGACCCAAATATTTTATAATGGGCACTGAGTATGCCTGCTTTGCTCTGGAGACAGACACTATCTTTATTACACTGGACAGTTAGTATGCCTGCCTTTGCTTCAGAGACAGGTACTATGTACACTTTCTAAAGTGGGGGGCATACCTGCTCTTTGCTCTGGAAGACACACTATCTCCATCCTCCAAGGCTACCTGCTATATAAACATCTTGGAAAAGATAGTTTGGCACAAAAGACAGTTGGTGTGCTGATCACAGGATGTGCAGAAACATATGAGAACCATGGGGAATTTCATTCCCAAAGCATACTTTTCCCTTTCTCCTCTTACTGAAGTCACACTGCATGTGTACACTTGAATGTTCCTATATTATTTCTGATATCCCCTACATACACACCCACACAGACATATGCCCCAAAACTCACTTGGTTGCTGCTCCAAAATCCTTAGGACATTTATCTGTTGTGTCATCGGGCAATCTGCACTTAGATATATCCTTAGGCAAACTAATTGGTACAAATAACCAGGAATAAAGTCATTTTGTGGCTGTGGGTAGATGAGAGGAGCCTCTATGACTTTTGGTTTCTCATATCTATAGGGAATAGTGACAGTGTGTGACCACATGCCTGGAGCACAGGGAACACTCAACAGATATTAGCTATTGTATCAGTCAAAAGATACTAGGCTTTCACTACAGTAACAAATTATCAAACCATCAAAGTGTATTGTTTCTTTACCTAGCTACTTGCTCGTTACTCTTCATTGTCTCCCCTCCAGGGCCTAGGATGACAGGGAGAATTGCTGGCCCCTGTGATAGGGGAAAGAAACTCTCTCTGAAGAAACTAACACAAGTTATTAAATGCTCTGGCTCAGAAGTCACATACATTGCTTCTGTTCCCAGCCCACTGGCCAGATCCAATGACAGGGCTCACAAGGGAGCCAAGAAGTACAATGCCACCACGTGCCCAGAGAGACAGAAAATGTGGGGAACAGCATGAAGACAGCCATAGCTCTTGTGATTATCATTAAAAATTATAATAGAGGCTCACACCTGTATCCCAGCATTTTGGGAGGCTGATGCAAGAGGATTTCTTGAGCTCAGGAGTTTAAGACCAGCCGGGGCAAAATGGTGAAACTCCATCTCTACAAAAAATACAAAAATTTGCTGGGTGTGGTTGCACGTGCCCTGTAGTTCAAGATACTCGGGAGGCTAAGGTGGGAGGCTGGCTTGAGCCCCACAGGTCAAACCTGCAGTGAGCCATGATCATGTCATTGCACTCCAGCCTGGGTGACGGAGTGAGTCTCTCTCTCTCTCTCTCAAAAA
>NW_012117533.1:159908-162079 GCF_000951035.1 Colobus angolensis palliatus | reverse complement strand
TTGCCAACTTTCTATCTTCTTTTTCTTTGGTAACAGAACCCCAATTTTGCTCATGTCTCCCCCTCCACCCCCTCACCACTCCCCCCCACTCCCCACCACCACCAGCCCCTCATGGGCCTCAATACAACATAATCAACATCCTCAACTCCAGGGTGGGGCTGACTGGCCAAGAGGTACTGCCCCCTCCCTTTCTAGTGATTCATTTAGGGAGCGACACATGTAACTAAAGCTAATGGTGCACACACACACACACACACACACACACACAAGCTCTAAGTTCCTGAGGGCTTAGGGGGAAGCTGTTTTTCTGTCTGCCTTAAACAAAACTTCCAGACTGGGCACAGTGGCTCACACTTGTAATCCCAACACTTTGGGAGGCTGAGGCAGGCAGATCACTTCAAGACCAACCTGGCCAACATGGTGAAACCACCACGTCTACTAAAAATACAAAAAAAAGAAAAAATAGCTGGGCGTGGTGGCAGGAGCCTGTAATCCTAACTACTTGGGAGGTCAAGGCAGGAGAATTGCTTGAACCTGGGAGGCAGAGGTTGCAGTGAGCTGAGATTGCACCGCTGCACTCCAGGCTGGGCAACAGAGTGAGACTATGTTTAAAAAAGAAAAAAGAGACTTCCAGAGGTGACTTTTTCTTTCTTCTTGTGGATATTCTCAAGCACAGACAGGAGGCCTAGGACCAGCTGCCACCAGCCTGGGGGTGAAGTTCACAAAAAGAACTCACAGGTAAACAGACCAAGCATCATGGGACTAAGACTATCCTAAAAGGTCCTGTACTTCCCATTAGCTCTAAGAAACCTAACTGATCCTACTGTCTTGCTGTTAACTTTGGGAAGAAGAGCAGACTGGAGTGGAGGAGGGGCTGAGTTGGGAACAACAAGTACCAGGGAGTGGCAAGAACACGGCAGTAGCAATGATCAGAAAGTGCACATGATGTCTAAGATTCACGGCCAAACCTGCCCACCACCCTGGAAAACTGAGCCTGCAGCCCTGGCAACACGGGCATTTTGCTGGCCGGCTCAGCAGCTGTAGTCTTAATCTCTTAGGAAAGATCGATTACACTGTCTGGAGGAAAGCACTATTCTTAAGACCTATGATTACCCCCAGATTTTGATCTTCGGCACAGATTTCCTGCTGATTCTCTTTGAGCCCTCTTGAAGGATGTGCCTGTAAGGTTTAAGTGCAACTTTTAGGTCAAGGTCATAAGATATTCCTGTAACTTGTCTGCAAATCTGGTTGTATCAACTGAGCTATTGCAGATAGACTCCATCCAAGCATGACGTGCCAGCCCTGTTGATTTTTATAGGATTCCCTTGGATGGATTCTGCTGAGCTTTATGTCACGTCTAAGCAAGTCCTTTGGCTTTAATTTTCTGGAGTTAGTTTTCTTTAAGCCTTTTCTTATGTCATCCACTCCAAAGCATATCAGGTTAGAGTCAGAAGGCATGTCTTGGATCAGTATCTTCAGCAGGAAAAAACTCAGCCAACCTCTGACTGTTTGCTGGCCTTTTATTTCCTGTGTTATTCTAGTTTCTACTGAAAGAGAGAATGACTTTTTTTTTTTTTATCCTGCCACATTAAATAAAATCCTGGTTTATAGTTAGGCAAGTTTTTATAAGGAAGATAAAAGGGCTGTTTTTAATAAAGAGGGGTGAACTGATAAGAGAAGTCTTCTCTCTGCAGTAGCTGAGGGACACAAGAAAAGCAGGGGCATCCTCAGCTCCGTGAAGGATTATTAACCTTGGTGTGATCAAAAAGCAGTGGTTTGCTGTCTCACCCAGGAACAGAGAAGGAAACGGGCTTCACTTGTTACATCTGGCTTTCACTTACATGGGTCTTTAAAGAATGTCAGGAAACTTTCAAAACAGCATGGATTGTTGTCGGGTAGTAATATGTTCACCATTGTTTGTAGCGAGAGCCAAGGAGGGGGAGTGTGCTATTTGAGGGGTCACTAGAAAGGGATAAAGCTGGCTCTCATCTGTCCTGTGAAAACAGGGATAAACCCACTGGACCAATGCTGCAACAGGTAGGGGTGGTACCTTCAAGGTCACTCAGGCGACTGAGTGCTGGCATAAAAATGAAAATCTGCTATGTGAAGCAAATAATGAATAGAACAAGACCCTTGACATGCTGGGAGAACCTCTTCCTGGAGTTTTCTTT
>NW_012117533.1:151575-159803 GCF_000951035.1 Colobus angolensis palliatus | reverse complement strand
TCTTTCTTTCTCTCTCTCTCTCTCTCTTTCTCTCTTTCTCTCTTTCTCTCTTTCTCTCTCTCTCTCTTTCTTTCTTTCTTTCTTCCTTCCTTCCTTCCTTCCTTCCTTCCTTCCTTTCTTTTTTTCTTTCTTTCTTTCTTTCTTTCTTCCTTCCTTCCTTCCTTCCTTCCTTCCTTCCTTCCTTCCTTCCTTCCTTTTAGGCAGAGTCTCACTCTGTCACCCAGGCTAGAATGCAGCGGAATGATCTCGGCTCACTGCAACCCCCACCTCGCGGGTTCAAGCGATTCTCCTGCCTCAGCCTCCCATGTAGCTGGGACTACACGCATACGCCACCACACCCAGCTAATTTTTGTATTTATTGGCCAGGCTGGCCTTGAGCTCCTGACCTCAGGTGATCCGCCTGCCTGGGCCTCCCAAAGTGCTCAGATTACAGGTGTGAGCCACCGTGCCCAGCCAGGAGTTTTCTTTCTACCTTTCCACCTTTCTTCACCAGCTTACTTCTGCTCAGCTGTCACAACAGAGCTCCTTGCAGGTGTCCCCAGACATGTCTCTGTTTGAACTCTTGGCACAAGATCGTGAAGGTCACATTTGAAGAGCACTCCCAAGGCATTCTGCTGATGGTGGGTGGCAGAATATTAGCTAAGAAACTCTGGGGATTTTGGACACTACTTAGAAAACAAACCCAGGGACCGGGCACAGTGGGTCATGCCTGTAATCCCAGCACTTTGGGAAGCTGAGGCGGGCGGTTCACCTGAGCTCAGGAGTTCTAGACCAGCCTGACCAACATGGTGAAACCCCATCTCTACTGAAAATACATACACTAGCTGGACATTAGCTGTAATTCCAGCTACTAGGGAGGCTGAGGCAGGAGAATCGCTTGAACCCAGGAGATGGAGGTTTGCAGTGAGCCAAGATCATACCATTGCAATCCAGCCTGACTCCATCTCAAAAGAAAGAAAGAAAGAAAGAAAGAAAGAAAGAAAGAAAGAAAGAAAGAAAGAAAGAAAGAAAGAAAGAAAGAAAGAAAGAAAGAAAGAAAGAAAGAGAGAAAGAAAGAGAGAGAGAGAAAGAAAAGAAAGAAGAAAGAAAGAGAGAGAGAAAGAAAGAAAGAAAGAAAGGAAGAAAGAAAGAAAGAAAAAGGAAGGAAGGAAGAAAGGAAGGAAGGAAGAAGGAAGGAAGGAAGGAAGGAAACCAAGGGCAAAGGGTGAATAATTCCTTCCTAATCAGAACACTGGAAGTTGGCTGTTGAGGAACTGACAGTCTATTGGGAAGGGCAATATATGAGTATAATGCGTATTTCCTCAGACTTCATCTGGTGGTGATGATGTCTATTTCCTTTGTTATCTCAAATCCAAAGATGCTGGTCTATAACTTTCTATTTAGCATCTCGTACAGGCCTAAAGATCTCAGTAAGAGTTTGCTACAACAAACAAGTGAAATGCGTGTGACGATGCATGAAAGTCCTGTCCCAGCATCCACACACTGCTGACAACACTGAAAAAGCTTCAGGTGACTTTCATTCAAATAGGTGACTCCATGATGGAACAGTGGCTGGAATTTTAATTTACAATAACTAAGAAAAGTCAGTATTTATTAACCACTGGCTAGGTTTAAGATATTATCGGAAGTTCTTCCAACTGTCCTTAGAACATGATACTATTATAATCCCCAGTTTGTAGCTGATCAATAGATATTATAGATTAAATAACTGGCCCAAAGTGACACAGCTTTGAACCCAAGCTGGCTGGTTCTGCAACCCTTGGAGGATGGAGAAGCAGATAAACTATGGTGCTAAACTAGAAAAGAAACGACAGCCAACAGGAGGCTGGAAGGAGGGAATGGCAGGTGAGGCAGAGAGTAGGCAAAAGCCAAGTGGGCTGGGCATGATGGCTCAAGCCTGTAATCGCAGCACTTTGGGAGACTAAGGTGGAAGAATTGCTTGAAGCCAGGAATTCAAGACCAGCCTGGGAAATATAGTGAGACCTTGTCACTACAAAAATTAAAGAAATTAGCTGAGCATGGTGGTGTATGCCTGTGGTCCCAGCTACTTGGGAGGCTGAGGTGGGAGGATTGCTTAACCCCAGGAGTTGGAGGCTGCAGTGAGCTATGATTGCATCACTGCACTCCAGCCTGGGTGACAGAGCAAGACCCTATCTATAAAAGAAAAGCAAAGTACTGGTGCAGGGAGATGTCACATCCTGATGACTCCTACATATTGTTGGGTTCAGCTGACAAATCCTTTTTCATGGACTTTTGGTCATCTCTTACCATGAGGGACTAAAAGAGCCTTCTGTGACTTGTGGTACACTTTTTACAACCCCTTTGGCCAAAGATGGCATCGTTCCCTAATGCAGCTGACTGTGATCTACATTCAGTCATTTCCCTCAGAGGATGAAGGTTTGCTATTAATTTTAATAGCCAAAAGATAGTTGGTAGTGCCTGATGAGGCAGCAGTATAAGGAAATAACTACATGACTTCTAGCTATGACAGCTGCTTTGAAAAGGAGGAGCAACTCCTGCTAAATTAGTTCTGCCCCACCTATATTGTTAATTTTAATTAGAACCTTTGTTTATGTATTCCTCTTAATACCCAAACTCTTGTGAATTTTTAAGATATTAAAGAAGGGTTTATTAATTATAAAATTAGAAATCAGGCTGGGCACAGTGGCTCACGCCTGTAATCCCAGCACTTTGGGAAGCCAAGGCGGGTGGATCACCTGAGGTCAGGAGTTTAAGACCAGCCTGGCCAATGTGGTGAAATCCCATCACTACTAAAAATACAAAAATTAGCTGGGCAAGATGGCAGGCACCTGTGATTCCAGTTACTTGGGAGGCTGAGGCAGGTGAATCACTTGAACCCGGGAGGCAGAGTTTGCAGCGAGCCAAGATCATGCCATTGCACTCCAGCCTGGGCAACAAAAGCAAAACTCTGTCTCAAAAAAAAAGAACAAAAAAAAGAAATACAGCTGTTTAGTCTATTCTGTGTTAGTTTAACAGAATACCTTAGACTGGCTAATTTATAAAGAAAAGAGGTTTACTTGGCCCATGATTTTGATGGCTGTAAAGTCCAAGATTATGCAGCTGCATCTGGTGAGGGTTTCAGGCTGCTTCCACACCTGGCAGAAAGTAGAAGGGGAGTGGATGTGTGCAAAAAGATGACATGGTAAGAGAAGCAGCAAGAGAAAGAAACCAAGGAAGCTGGACTCTTTCTTAACAACCCACTCTCTTGGGAATGAATGCATTCCAGTGAGAGTGAGAACTCAAACCCATGGGAGTGTATTATTTATGAGGGATCTGCCCCCATCACCCAGACATCTCCCACTAGGCTCTACCTCTCAACACCGCCACATTGGAAATCAAATTTCAGAAGGAGTTTTGGTGTGGACAAACTATATTTAAAGTGTAGTAATAGTTAAAAAGTCTTCTCTGTATTTAGAAAAAATAATTCAACTGACACCCATCTAGTTTAGTTTCAATGGCTGAAGCATGGCTAGTATTATAAATAATATCAAAGAATAAGAATATTTCAGTCTCCAAAATTTTTCAAAACCACTGTTTTTTTTTTTTTTTTTTTTTTTTTTTTTTTGCTAACCCATCCTGTTTATTTCCTGCCCCAAAAACTAAAGAAGTAGAATAATCTGGAACCCATTTTAAAGTTTTGTTAAAATTCATGCTTGTCACAGTGTGATTTCTTTCAGATTTTGTCCATCTTCCAAATTCAAAATATAATTCCATAATAATATTCATGGTTAAGTGTATTTCTATTTAAAAGAAGGAGAATAGAGAAGTTGTCTTTCAGAATTTTTTTTTATAATAATTTTGGCTGTCTCTTGCCCACCCTATTTGTCTCCCTTTACAAAAAAAATCTTTAAAAAATCCATATTCCCCTGGCCCAAGTTTCAGTTTTTCTAATCTGCCCAGATCAGAATAACTAAAGCAACAACAAATGAGGAGCAATAATATGTATTCTTTATTTACATGGCAACCTTCTTTTACAGATTCTAAACTTTAGACTAGGGAGTGAGAATCTTCCCTTCTAAATATTTGTGGGCTGGATCTAGGTTCCTCAGTTAAAGGCTTTTAATATGGATGGAAATACTTGGCATAACTATCAAGGTTATAGTTTTCTAAGGACTGCTTGTTATTTTTCTTTGTTATATAACCCTATCTCATCTCTGCCCCTCTCAATAGGCCTTCCAGACTAGCGGACTATCAGAGATTAGAAAGCTCTGCCCATTAACAGAACACATTGTTTTGAGTGCTGCAGGCCTCTCTGGGCTTCTTAGATCTCCGACTCCAACACAAAGAAAGCAGTACTTTTATTTCAGTGAAGGTTAGCTTCATAACAGATTTTTAATCTTGGAAGATTCGTGCTGAAAACTGGATTAGGAAATCCCATGTCCCTGTACCTCTTGCTCTTGTCTGGGGACCTTGGGGAACAATGGCTGCATCTAGCAGCAAACCAGTCTCTCTTCCCTTCTCTGTGTCACTAGTATCATTTCTACCTACTCCCCAACAGACTCCAGCCAAGGGGACTTCCCACACCCAACTTGCACATTTTTACCCACCTCCAGGCCATACAAGCCTTTACAGAGCACCTACTATTTGCAGAGGCAGCACTGTGTTTCTCTCTCCACGCTTTGCTTAACTGCACCCCTCTCCAAGAGCTCCCTAAATCTGGGCTCTCTGGTGAGCACAGCTCCAGCACTGCCTCAGGGAGTTGTCACTTCAGCTTTTTAACTGTGACCCACAGGGAGGAATACATTTGACAACACAACAACCCTGCACACACATAAATACATACAACTCATAAATACAGTGAACTGAAACAAAAGATTTCATGAAAACAGTACTTTTTTGAGACAAGGTCTCGCTATGTTGCCCAGGCTGGTCTCTAACTCCTGGCCTCCCGCCTTGGCCTCAGTAGCTAAGGCTATAGGCGTGAGCCATCATACCTGGGTTCAATAGTTTTCCTTACTATGTAGGATGTACTTTAGTGTTTTTACTTCTAATTCTGTTTTATCAAAAAGTAATAATAATAAAGCTGGTCTTTATCCACAAAATTGATTCCAGGACCCACAGTTTGAAAAGCTCTGTGTGAGGAACCCAGAATAGTTAGAAGGCATAGAAGCTAATTAGGGATTCTAAAAGATGAAACTTTATTTTCACCAGGAGGTGACTTAGGGAGAATGTTCACAAAGTATTATCAAGAAAGCAAAGATTGTCTCAAATAAGGTATTTGCAACAAATGCTATGTTTGAACAAATCCTCTGACTTTCTAAGAATTCATTCATTCATTAAAGCAAACACACACACACACATATAATTTTTTTGGAGCATCAAGTTTAATCTAGACTTCAAACTTGCAAAAATGGATAAGGCCTTCGTCCTCCAGCAGCTCACAGGTTAATGAAGGACACAGAAAACTGACCCGGTGATTACAGTCCAACGTTTGAACGGCTATGACTGCAACTTAATTGGGTGCTGTGGGAGCAGAAAGGGGGTCCTTAGTTCAGAAAGAAGCAGGCAGGCTTCCTGAAGTTGGTGACTCCTGGAGGAGGCTGGAAAGGAGGTGACACCTTCTCTCTAGACCAAGTAAGTGTGTTCCGAGAGCATGGAACCTCTTGAATATGCAGGGCAAGTGGTCCCTATGGTTGGTATGAAGGGTGCAGATGAAGCCACAGCCAGAGATGGGCCAAGGAGCTTGCGTATTTCTCCTGGAACATCCAGGGAATCCATTGAGAGGGTTTAAGAAGGCCCGCAGGGTCATCAGGTTTCTGTTTTTGAAAGATCACTGAAGATATGGTGTGGGGGATGCTGGCTGAGAAGCCAGGCTGGACCTGGGGTCAGGAGGCTGGCGTCAAAAGCCAGAGGGGAAATAGTAGAAGGGCCTGGACTGAGGCAATAGTGGCAGGAGTGGGGAATAAGGAAGCCTCTGGGAGGCATCAGGGATGTCGTAGCAAATGGATTGAAGCTGGTGAGGTGTAAAGGGTGAGGCAAAGGGCCTTGTCTCAGATGATGCCCGGGTTTCTAATAGGCACGACTGTGGTGGAGCTGGTGCCATCCACCCAGATGGGTAATACAGGGAAAACAAAGTTTGGGGGAGAATTCAATTATGGCTGCACATTAATGTGCTTGGAGTGTCTATGGTAATCCAGCAGCCACTGGATCTGGAGCTTGGGGAGGGGCTTGGCTTGGTGTTAAGAAGTCAAGGGTTCAGTTGGGCACAGTGGCTCATGCCTGTAATCCCAGCACTTTGGGAGGCCAAGGTGGGTGGATCACTTGAGGCCAGGAGTTCAAGACCAGCCTGGCCAACATGGTGAAATCCTGTCTCGAAAAAAAAAAAAAAAGAAAGAATAAATCAAGGGTTGGACCAAGCCACAAAGAAAAGTTACAAAGTAGGATCAGTAAGTGCACTTAATTTGGGGCAATGACCAATTTGTGGAAGATGACTTTTTTCAGATGTCTCTAGGTAGTGTGGGGTCAGCACCAAAGCTCTCATCCTCACATCCTTCCTATCTACCCCAGCTGTAAACGTGTCAGAGCTCCCGGAGACGGCAGGAGGAATGAGGCGCCTTAGACGTATTTGTATTTATTCACCTCAGTCTCCAATTATGGAGCCCATGGGGGATGACAATGACACGGGGAGCAGGCAGAGAGCAGAGTTTGGGGCAAGGGTGACTCAGGATTGAATCGCTAACAAAGGCTTAGAGGCCAGTTCTGAAATGTTTGCTGGTAAAGGATTTCAAATTCCTGATAGATCCCCTATATTCTTTTCCACACTGGAGTGTCACTGCTGCTGCTGTGACCATAAACCAAGTTGAGAGGGCTGTTTCCTTTACTGCATTTTCAATCCTTCCAGCTTCCCTTCATAGCACTTGACCATGTGTGAGTCCACAGGTCAGCTTGTCGTGGAAAGGATGAGATGGAGTAGGGGACACGGTAGGCTGAAGTCCAATTTCTATTCCAGCATCTTAGGAGCAATGGAGCTTACAGTTATGGACTGAATTGTGCACCCTCCCCGCCACCCCATCCCAATTCATATGTTGACCTCCTAACCCTCAATAGTTAAAAATGTGATGTAGGCCGGGCATTGTGGCTCACGCTTGTAATCCCAGCAATCTGGGAGGCAGATCCCGAGGTCAGGAGATGGAGACCATCCTGACCAACATGGTGAAACCCCGTCTCTACTAAAACTACAGAAATCAGCTGGGCGTGGTGGTGCGTGACTGTAATCCCAGCTAGTCCGGAGGCTGAGGCAGGGAGTCGGAGGTTGTAGCGAGCCAAGATTGGGCCACTGCACTCCAGCCTGGTGACAGAACAAAACTCTGTCTCAAAATAAATAGATAAATACATAAAATACAGTTATGTAATTGGAGACAGGGTCTTTAAAGGGGTGATCAAGTTACAATGAAGTCATATACCGTCTTTAGGAGAAAAGAGTAAGACACAGACACAGAGGGAAGGCCTTGTGAAGACACCACAAAAAGCCATTTACAAGCCTAGGAGACTGGCCTCAGAAGAAACCAACCCTGCCCACATCTTGATCCCCGGAACAGCCTTCCAGACTCCAGGACTGCGAGAAAATCAATTTCTGTTGCTTAGGCCACCCAGTCTGTGGTCTTTTAGAGCAAACAAGAACACTCGCTTTTCTTTTTTGTCTGATGGTGCATATTCAGGAGGAAACATAGTCTAACACTCACAGCACAACTACCTGCTGAAACAGACAAGTAACATACTTAACAGGTTGAAATGTATTCACTTATCTACTGTTCTGCCGTTTATCAAGTATTTTCACAAGCCGTAACTCTCAATCTTCGAAGCTGCCTAAGCATCACCTGGGAATCTGTTTGAAGTGCAAATTCTCGGGCCCCACAGAAGTCTTACAGAATCAGACACTGAAAGGGGCACGAAGCGGGGCAGTCATGGTGTTTTACAAACGTCCTGGAGGACTCTGGTGTAGCTAAAGTGCGAGAACCACCGAGGCAGGGTTCTGTCCCGGTGGAGGAGATTGGGGGATGCCGTGACTTTTTCACAGGTGCGCGTGGCCAGCGAGGACGATCTCCTTTGCAACTGGCCCACAGCGTTGGCACGGGTCGCCAGATTTTATTTATCCTTGGAAGGTCTGGAGACTTAGAGGGGCCTCTCAGGGCTCCAGGGTAAGCAGCTGCCTCCGGGCAGCAGAGCCGGTGAGAGACAGGGAGCCCCGAGCCGCCGGGCGCGTGCGC
>NW_012117533.1:150100-151161 GCF_000951035.1 Colobus angolensis palliatus | reverse complement strand
CCCGGCCCGGGCCCGGCAGGTGTGCGAGCCCGGTCGGGGCTCGGCAGGAGCGCGCGGAGAAGGTGAGTCGGGGGAAACAGTGGGGACGCAAGTGTAGACGCGCGAGTGTGGGCGCACCCCCGGGAAGGTCTCGGAAATGTCCTCTCTCCCCTCTTCCTGGTCCCCCTCCAGAGTTTCGCTCAGGTCCTCAGGGGACAACCTGAGAGGCTAACTTGCTGGAAGAGTTCACTCGGAGCGAGTGGACAGAGCGAGTTGGACAGCCACACCCCCGGCCGGGAGAGCGACAGGGCTGCCCTGGCCTCCAGCCCGACTGGGATCCTAAAGCCCCGCATCCCCGGGGCTGCAGCTGGGGCTCGCCCAAGCCTCTTCCCAGCCCTGGGACCCCGGGGGCGTGACTGCCACCACCCTGAGAGCTACTGAGACACAGGACACAAACTTAGTTTCCAAACAAAGTAAAAATCTGCCTTTCTGGTGTTTTAAGACAGGACGTGCTTATGCCGATTCATCGCGGTTTGCATGGGCCACCTCCGAGGACGGGGCTGGACCCGCTGGCCGTGGAGGGGGTCGGCTGCAGGCGCGTGTTCGTGTCCTGGGGCGTGGGAACAGCTCTCGTGCCTCCCTCGGGAGTCGCCCCAGCATGGTCCCCGCGCACTGGCCCCTGTTTTGGGAAGGGGTGCCCGTGTTGGGAGAGGCGGGGGTGCCTGCGCTCGGCTCCCTTCCGTGTCCCCACCCTCTCCACCCCGTCCGAGGGTGCTCCCGCCTGGTGGCCCAGCAGAGGGCGCCAGCTCCCGGCCGCCGCGCGGGTCGCAAGGGGAGGGGACGCGCGATCCTCCAGGTAAGGAGCGAAGTGAATCATCCCGAACGGAGACCCGCTCCCCTCGCGGTGGGAACGAGGCGGGGCGTGGCCGCGGCACTGCAGAGAAGTCTGGGCCGTCTAGCCTCTGTCGGCGGGAAGCGGCGATCCTGCCACCGGGAGGTGTGGAAGAGCCAGGAAGGTGAGGAAAGTCCCTCCGCCCGGTGGCCGAGGGGCGCGCGCAGCCTGGGCCGGCAGACGCCAGTAC
>NW_012117533.1:94252-149766 GCF_000951035.1 Colobus angolensis palliatus | reverse complement strand
CCGCGGCTCCCACCCACTTCCGTCCCCAGCGCGCGCCGCGGGGAGGAGCGGGCCGGGACAGGGTTTCTCTTCGCGGAGTTTCGGGAAGTTAGCGCGGCTGCCCGTTACGCGGAGAGCAGGGCGGGGAGGCGGGTGGCCCGGCGAGTGGCGCGCCAGTGATCAGTACTGCGACATCGCCCGGTTCCTTTCCCGACACCAGCCGCAAGTGGCCGGAGCTGCGGTGGCCCCTACGCCCCAGCTCGGGGTCCCAGGCCGGCGCCTCCGTAGGGCCCGCCGCGGGTTTGAACCCGACGCGTGGTGCGCCAGGCCACTCCGCCTGCCCACGTTTCTGCGCGCGTGCGGGCTCCCCGAAGGGAGTGGTTTAGCATCGGTCCCCTGCACCCTGAGTGGAGCTCCAGAAGGCGGTAATTGCATTACAGTGAGTGAGCGGCGGGGAGGCTGCAGTCCAGGCCGCAATCTGGGTCAGGTGCGGGGTTAAGCGCTTCAGGCGTTGGCATGAGAGATCTTGTGGAGTCTGACAGTTTATTGCAATGAGAAGTTCCTCACAAGGGGAGGGGCCAGCTGGGGAAATTAAAGGAGCTCCTGTCTGCCATTCCCAGCCCCATCCCGAGGTTGTGATAACTTGTGCCCGGGCAAACCCTAGCACAGGCACACGTTTTGTCATAGAAATGTCAGAGGCAGCATCTCTACTGCGCCAGATGTTTCTCAGCATCTGAACAGGAGAGGAGGAGGTGGTATTGAAGAGAAACCCAGGACGTTCTGCTTGGTGTGAACCCTGGCCCCTCGCCGTCAGTCGATGGAATTCACGTTTTCGTGTCTTGTCTTCTCGGCCTCCACCCCCTTCTTCTGTTGGAAGGAAAGGGCAGGCACTGATTTTTATGAAGTGCTCTTGGACGAGGGACTCTCCCCTACACAATGTGGAAGGCTCTTCATTTTCTCTTTAAACCTTACCACCTCTTCCCAGGAGGTGATTTCTGTTTCACAGATGAGGAAAATGAGGCTTAGAGAGGTTAACAGGTCCAAGAGTCTGCCCTGTGCCAAAGAGGACTGTTTATTCCTTGCAGGGGTTTTTTTTGTTTTATTTTTGGCAAAGTCAGTTACTGAAGAGCGCTTTATGGACTGCTGGGTGTATGCTGTACCCCGGGGTTCAGGTTTGATTATGTTAGGCTTTTAGGGCTTGATGGACTTTCCACCTATCTCTGGCTTGTGTTAATGCCAGTGCCATAACTAAAGCAACTCATATTTAAAACTTAATGTATATGAAGACAACTAAGGTTTCCTCCCCAAACCTTTAGAATTATATGACAATTCCAAAGAGAGGTGGAAATAGTCGTCCTTTGCTTTTTGCAGTGTTTCATCAGGCAGGTGGGCCTGGAGTCAGGAATTCTACACAGCACGGAGCACTGCTTGCCTTTTCTTTTGCAAGGAGCTACAGTTTCCACCTTGTTTAAGCTGTATGTGACTTTGCCACTGTGCTGAATGTGCGTTTAAAATTAAGTGAAGCATGCTTTGGATATAATGGCCCACCTTACTGACTGATAACTTAAAACCTCAGAATTTCTTTGAGGGATCCAAGGATATGGTTGTATTCACAACTTTTATACAACACTTGAGCTCAAGTTTACAAAATAGGACTTCGGCATTGTCCTGAATGTACTTAAAATGTATTGCCTTCAAGGAAGATGTTTGCAACTCTAGTGTGACAGTCAGGGACTTGGAATGTCCCAGGTAGAAGCAGCGAGGTGTGCTGTTGAGGACAAGCCTGGGAAGTCAGAATGGCTGGGTCCAGTTGCTGCCTTCACCATTAGAGGTCTGTAGCCTTGGACAATTTACCCAACATCTGAGCTTCACTTTCTTCTTTTAAAACATAAATCAAAGGCCAGGTGCCGTGCCTCCCACCTGTAGTACCAGGGCTTTGGGAGGCTGAGGTGGGAGGATGGCTTGGGGCCAGGAGTTTGAGACCAGCCCGGGCAACATAGTGAGACCCTATTTCTACAAAATATTTTAAAAATTACCTGTACTCTTAGCTACTTGGGATGCTGAGGTGGGAGGATCACTTGAGCCCAAGAGTTCGAGCCTGCAGTGAGCTATGATTGCATCACTGCACTCCAGCCTGGGCAACAGAGCTAGATGGCTGTCTGTAAAAAAACTAAACAAAACAAGCTATGAGTAATAATAGTGCCTCCTGGTTTCAAACCATGAGGACTAAATTAGATAATTCATGAGATACTCAGCACAGTGCCTAGCACATAGTTGCTGTTCAACAAATGTTAACTAATGACGATGTTTAAGAACAGAATCCTTCCCTTCCTTCCCTCATCCAGAGAGTTTTGTAAAGTAGTTCATAGTTGCCCTGAACACCCTATTCTTAGTGAATATGGCAATATAGTACAGTTAGCAATTCCGCCTTCTCTCAGCAAGTTGGGGATCGGGAAAGGTTGGTAGTGATGGAAAACTTGGTCTAGTCGCCCAAGGAGTTTACAAGGAGCTCCTGAACTGTAGAGCTTTTCTCCTGGTTTTGCCACTGTGTAATTCTGTGGCTGGCCTTTCAGCCATTTCCCTTTCTTTAAAATGTAAAACCCAGTATTCTAATGGCCAAGATGGTAGGAATTTATTTAAAAAAACAAAAACCCAAACCAAATGAACTGGTGAAAAGGAAATACGTATTCTCTCTTCTCATTCACTAGCCATAAATGGCACTAAAGAATGTATCTGCTTCTGTGAAAATTGTGCTGGCCTAATCCTGGGAAGAGGGACAATTTCCTTGGAAAATATAATGTTTTCTGACAGTCTGTTTAAAGGTGAACCACCAAGTTGATAGAAGAGGAAGGAGAGTTTGAGACATAACATTTCAAAAATATTTCCTTAAACATGGTCAACTATGTATGATCTTAAAGTTGCTAAACTAACTTCTAGATGACAGCATGAAGTATAGGTCAGTTAAGCTGAACAATTAATGAGCAACCAGTATAGCTATTTCGTATGTTAAAAAAAACTTGAAAGTATTTCAAATGAGCAAATAGACTCTATATTGTATATACATGCAAGAAATATAAAATTGCATATTGTATCTATAAGTATACTGTATATATAATTTCTTATAATACATCTGATCATTTTTTGCTATTTTATACCTCTTGATTTGGGTTTTGCTCTTTTAAACAATTGATATGGACTAAAGCACCATAAAGAAACGTTATAATGTCATTATACACCACCCGATGTGTAGTTACCATGAACATCATCTTCAGGAAAGTTCATGGACAGGAGGACAGGGAAGGATTGTCATTATGTAGGTTTTACATCTGGATATGATATGCAGCTTCTCTCACATTGGAAAATGAGCTGCATGCATAACCAATCGGAGGCATGTAAAGAGTTAGGAGCAAGATCCCTGCTTTTGTGCATCTCACTCCATTTGTAGCCACTTGTTGCACTCCATCTGGGAAGAAAGAAGCCGCTGCAGGGCATGCGCCAGACCTGCGCTGGGCTGTCGCTTCCATTGTACGGAAGATGAACAGGCGGCGTTATTTTGGATCACATAGCAGCTTGTTCAAAAGCATCTTGCATTCCCCAGCTGTTCCACAACTTCTTCGCATATGGGAGAGAACTTGCCAGCTGCTGGGGCAACTGTACTTACATTTGCTGCCTTTGTTCAGTAAACAAGGAAGGTAAAAAGACAGGCGCCTTTGTTAAACTGTAGTCATTGTAAAGAGACTTATTTGTTTCTGTTATGTCAATGTTATTCCAGATATAGTCTGTCAGGGGAGGAGGTTTAAAAGGAAATGTCAGAATTAACATTTTTTTAATCCAAATAAATGTTATTTTAGAGTAACCGGCATGTATAGTTTTTCCATATGTAAAACCTGAGGCTGCTTTTATGTTTCATTGCCTAACAAAGGAATGGATCTAATACCTAAAAATAAGTGTTTACTTAAAAATTGACATATGAATCAGATTTAATTCTATACATTTTTCTGTTGCATGAAATACATAAAAGTTACAGTGTGTCTCCAGACAGTGCTTTTGTGTTTTCAGAACATTCTGTTGGTTTTGCATTTGTTGGAGCTGGAGGGTACCTTGCCCACACCCTTTGTTTAATCAATGAGAAAACTTCAGTTTATAAGGAGTTGTTGCTTATCCAAGGTGGTTTGGCTAGTGGATTTAATTCAGCAAAGCTTCTGTCGACTGTTTACAGTGTGACAGGGCTGGGAAACCTATAAAGATGAATAAGGGTTGGGCCCAGCCCTGGATGGACTCGCAGTTCAGAAACAACAGACGTAAACAAATACTTCAAGTATGAGGGCTAGAGCAGAGGCAGCACCTTTTTGTTTTCAGAACAGTGTTGTAATCATGTCAACTCAAATAAAGCCAGAGTAGCAAGTTGATGTGCCAGTAAGAATCGAGGAGCAGAATCTTGGGTACAGGACGATAAGAGGAGGCATTACGTGGTTTATTGAATTTTAAGTACATGTCCCTAAAAAAGAAGGTTTTGTATTGTGTCTCCACCTAGGCCTGCTTGTCTTCCAGTTCCTGGCCAGCACCCCAAAACATCTTGCCTTCCTAATTATTGTGAATTGTGAATAAATGGCCCTCTAGTAGCTCCAGCATCAATCACAATCCTTTTTGGGATATTCAGTCAGTTTCAATCCCTTTTGTTCTATAAGAGGTTATAAAATAAGCCAGAATCGCTTGGGCATGTATAAAACCCTCTGACTCCAAATCTCCTCTAAATCTTAGAGGTTCCTTGAACTGGAAACTGCTGTTGCTTCAGATCCCCTGATGATTCACGGTTGCTGAGTTGGGCCCACAATTCTAAGCCCTTAATCCACTTCTGGGCTCCATTTATACATTTGTGTATCTCTTACTTCATCCCTTTTGTGCAGTAATAACAGATTTTTACAGTCTTTCAGTTTTCACTTGGTTTTACTGACGTTTTCACTTGAGGTGCTCAAGAACTCCATTGGGTTCTTAGGGCTGATGACCCAGGGTTTCCATCTTGTAGAAGAGGAAACTGAGGCTTCACGGTTGAGAAACTTGCCTGGGCTAGGATTAGAAGTAAAATCTGATTGAAAGTTCAGCACTGCCCTCTGACTGGAAGGGTCAACTTATACAAAGCTGGAGGTTGAGTTTCATCTTCTTCTGCAGCTTCATTGTGCATGCCCTGACTTCAGTGATCCTCACTGAGTTTTCCACCCAGGGCTTTCACTGGGATAAATCTCCCTTCCTTAGTACCTTTCTCTGCACATTACAGTTCTCTTAGCATCTTATTCTTCTTTTACTTTTTTCTTTTTTAGAGACAGGATCTTGCTCTGTTGCCCAGGCTGGAGTAAAGTGGTGTGATCATAGCTCACTGCGGCCTTTAACTCCTGGGCTCAAGGATTCCTCCCTGCTCAGCCTCCCAAGTAACTGGGACTACAGGTGTGCACCACCACGCCAAGCTAATTAAAAAAAATTGTAGAGAAATGTTGCCTAGGCTGGTCTCTAGCTCCCTGGGCTCAAGTGATCCTTCTGCCTCAGCCTTTCAAAATGCTGGGATTATAGGCAAGAGAAACAGTACCCAGCCATCATGTTACATTTCTAAGTCTTGTCTCTCAAGAGCAATTGCCAAGTTTTTTTTTTTTTGTTTGTTTGTTTGTTTTTTTGAGACGGAGTCTCACTCTGCCACCCAGGTGCAATGACATAATCTCGGCTCACTGCATCCTCCGCCTCCTGGGTTTAAGCGATTCTCGTGCCTCAGCCTCTCGAGTATCTGGGATTACAGGCATGTGCCACCATGCCCAGCTAATTTTTTTTGTGTTTTTAGTAGAGATGGGGTTTCACCATGTTGGCCAGGCTGGTCTTGAACTCCTGACCTCGTGATCTGCCCACCTCAGCCTCCCAAAGTGCTGGGATTACAGGTGTGAGCCATCACGCCCGGCCAATTGCCAACTTTCAAACACATGCATCCCTCTGTCCTGCTACACACACACACACCACACACACCCCCCCCTCCATATACACAGAGGCCCAGCGTGGCTACTGCACCCACTATCCTTTTTTACCCAGCCCAGCTCCTTTCAGAAGACGACTTCACCTTTACACCATCAAACTTTTTCCTCCTGCTTAATGCCTTGGGATACTACAAAATTCTTGATGGATGTCAGATATAGGTGGATGGTCAAAGTTAGCCTGGTTCCTCTTTTTCCACAGGGGTACTGTTGGAAAATGATCCAGCTCCCCATGGTAGTGGTGACTATGTTGTCCCCCCAACATCATGGTCCTTGGGGTTAGAAATAAGAGCCATTTTCCTGTAGGAGGAAGAAGGTGATGAGCTTAGTGGGGGAGGGGGACCTCCTTTGCTCAGGACTTCTCTATTATTCCTTACACAGCCATAGTACCACTCCCCACAAACATCCCAATACCGCCCCTCACCCCCAGACTTTGGCAACTTTCTCCTCCTTCTAGGACCCTTTGTTTGCTTCCCTCTTTGACATTCTTCCCCTCCTGCTCCTGGTCTGTTGCTGTCGCCCAACCACCTCCTGGCAGGCCTGGGTTTCAAGTGTCTTAGGGACACATTTGCCTTGGATGCCCTTATCTCCATCTGTCATTGGTGTTTAATTGCTCTCCACTCTCCAGCCTGCTCTTTGACTTGGGGTAAGTTTCCCCCTTGCAATCCTTTCTGATTACTTCTTTCAGCTTTCCTCTGGCCAATTCAGCTGCCTGTTCAGCTCTTCCACGCTGCTAGCTCACCCTTTGTGTCTGCAGTTTCCCAGGGTTTCCAATACATGGCTTTGTTTCTATCCAAGGCTGCTGTACTCTTTCTCCTTTCCTTCCTTTCCTTCCTCGCCCTTTTTGACAGTGCTTCTTGAGGCTTGTATTCTTTTCCCTTTCAGTTTTTTTCTTCTTAACAATTTGCAAACCCTTCTGCCTTTGTTCTGAGTCAATCTCATTTGGCTGTCACCTTTGTTTAGTATAATAATGATATTGAATACACTATCAAAGTTTTTATGTACAGGAAATTTTTGCTTTTAGAAAGGATTCTTTGGAACTGTAACTTGGAAATACCAGTTCTGAAACTGGTCAGGTCAGGGCATTTTAGAAGGTTTGAACTTTGGGGAAAATTGTTTGAAATTTATTTTGGCTGTCCTTGCCTGTGGCAGTACCTTGAAAGTAACTGAAACATAAGCTTGTTTTGGATAACCTTTCCCTTGCAAGCGGAAATTGTACATACACAGAGCAGAATTCACGTTGGCTTTTTTTTTTTTTTCAAGTCATATTTCTGGAAAATCTTAGAAGGGAGTTTGTGCTTTGTGGCCAGTCTAGGGTGGGTGTAACTCGTGAATGATTGGTCATATTAAGACTGTGCTAGACCCTTTTGATCAAAAGGCTCGCTAGGGATGCTTTCTGTTTATGATCTTCTGTCCATGAGAATATACCAGAGAGTAGGTATTAGGAAATCCTTGACAGATTGACTTGATTAAGGAATCTTTACTTTTCCCCCAAAGCTGTGAACATAAGGGTTTACTCAGGGTCAGGAAAAGAGTAGGATGGTAGTTGGAGGTTCTTGCCCTGCCTTGAGGTAGAGCTGCAGGCTACTGTTGGTCCTGAGCAGCCAGGGGGCCTCAGCAGTATTTGCTGTGCACCCAGAGCCCTCCCACCTGGCAATTGTTCACTGCAAAAATTAAAAAATCTTGCTCTTATTGTGACTTTTTTCTTTTCTTTTTTGTATTCACGACTTAATGCACGTTTCTCCTTTCTCTACTTTAAGTTCTGCAAAAAGCGAAAAGTTGTTTACCCAGGCCAAAATAGTTTGGTATTTTAATTTCCCAATTAAAAAGGAGCACAATTTTCTTGCCCCAGTAGATCTGGGACTCTGTTTACGACAATGTTACTTATCCCAGGTGGTTTGGCTATTGCATGTAATTCAGCATAGTTTCTGTTGAGTGTTTACAGTGTGACAGGCCTGGGGAACTTATAAAGATGAATAATGGTTGAGTCTACGGTGCCCAGGGAGTTTGAGTCCGGCCTGGGTAACATTTATAATTTTTTTTTTTTTTTAATTAGCTAGTGTGGAGGTCCACACCTGTAGTCCCAGCTACTTGGGAGGCCAAGGAGGCAGAATTCCTTGAGCCCAGGAGTACGAGGCCACAGTGAGCTATGATCACACCACTATACTCCAGCTACCGTTAGTACAGACTGGAGCACACACAGACCAAGGGATCTTTGTTTCAGCAGTCTTCTTTAATTGGTGTTGCTGGACATAGAATCTTGATGTAACCATCAACTTCAGCTAACCTAGTCAAGTTATCCACCTATATTAACATTATTATGTTATTATTAGCATCTGAAGAAAGGTCTTTGAAATTGGAATTATATAGAAACAGGAAGTAAAAGTTATCAAACAGACTGTTGATTCTGTCATTCCTTTGTTCAGCAAACATTTGATAACCACGTGGTATGTGTGTGTATGCTTGTGCACGTGGATGTGTGCACCCATTTGATGCTTGTTATTGAGAATATAGAGTGAATCCGGCCTTCACGGAGCTTACAGTGAGGGATACATTTGTAAATAAACAAGCATAGGAGTTGTGATGGAAGCACATTCTAGATGTCATGGAGGCATGAGAGGATGCCATGACAGTGGTGCTGCCACTGGTAGCATCATCTGTTGACTATCCACTGCTTGTCAGGCCCTGTGCTGAGTGCTTTGAGGGCTTGACATTCTGTACTTCAATTAGCACTTTTTTTTTTTTTTGAGATGGAGTCTCACTTTATCTCCCAGGCTGGAGTGCAGCCGTGTGATCTTGGCTCACCATAACCTCCACCTCCTGAGTTCAAGCCTTTCTCCTGCCTCAGCCTCCCGAGTAGCTGGGATTACAGGCATGCACCACCACACCTGGCTAAATTTTATATTTTCAGTAGAGACAGGGTTTCATCATGTTGGCCAGGCTGGTCTTGAACTCCTGACCTCAAGTGATCTGCCCGCCTCAGCCTCCCAAAGTGCTGGGATTACAGGCATGAGCCACCGCGCCCGGCCACAGTTAGCACAGTTTTTTAAGTGGAAGCCTTGATAGGTTAAGTACCTCAAATGAGGTATGACAATGAGTAGTAGAGTCTGGGTTTGGATTCAGATCCAAGGTCATAAACCTTTTGCCATAAATGACAGGATATATCAGTAGCTTCCTAAGTTTACTTTTCCTCCTCTAACTATCCCTATCTCTGCACATAAAGCAGGAATAAGGAAGCCTGGAGAGCCATTTGATATAAAAGATATGTGTGGGCCAGGTGCAGTGGTGTATGCCTGGAATCCCAGCACATTGGGAAGCTGAGGCAGGAGGATGGCTTGAGCTCAGGAGTTTGAGACCAGCCTGGGCAACTTAGTAAGACCCCATCTCTACAAAAAATTTAAAAATTAGCCATGCATGGTGGCACACACCTGTAGTCCTCGATACTTGGGTGGTTGAAGTGGGGGGATCACATGAGCCCATGATGTCGAGGCTATAGTGAGCTATGATTGCACCACTGCACTCCAGCCTGGGCCACAGAGCAAGACCTTGTTTCTAAAATATACATATTTTTATTTTTTAAAAAAGGATGTAGGTGGGGAGTTAGCCCTAGCCTCACTCTCTCCTATAAAGGATGTACCATGGGGATCTAGTCTAGACGGTTCCTCAGTGTCTGTAATTATGCATTTTCTCTGAGTATTCTTTATATTCAGTGTTTCGCCAACTCTGTTTCTAAAGAGGCTTTCTTTCCCCTCTGCTGAGCGTTGCAGAAACTGGCCATCAGCCTGACTGAGCCCCAGAGCCCTCTGCCTCCTTTCTCAGTGCTGCGCATCGCAACCAGCAGCCTCCGGTTTCTGCCTTGATCCCCTCAGTGGTACTTGGTGAGGCAAGCGGCTCTATTTCAGGCCTGCGGAAGCGGAGAGTCACTTCGTCTTCAGGATCGGTTCTTTAAATGAACCTCTCGTGGAGGGAAAGCCTGCCTGCTAGCACACATCTGTGTGCGTGAATACAGCTCTCAGAAATCTCATCCTCACGTTCAGCAGCCTGCCGGTCACACTGCTCTTATCTCCCCTTTCCTGCCTTTTAAGGATTGCAAGGCTCTGTGGTTCTGATAAGACCCAGTTATGATCCTGAAGAATACTGACTGGACAGGTTGGAGGAACCCTATCACTCTTGAAGGGAAGGAGAGGCTCAAAGGGGACGTGAGATCCTGCCCTTTTCCAAAAGGAACCCTTGAGGACCCAAGAGCCGTCCTCTGCAGGATGAATCGCCCTGAGGCTCTAGGATAAACTTTGATAAGCAAGCTCTGCCTTAGGGCTGTGCCTGTCCTGTTTCCTGCTCTTGATAACAGGCAAGTAGAAAGAGGGACCTCTGACCCTGAACTGTGTGCCATAATGAGGAAATTCCACCTTGAAAATTTAGAAATTTAGAGGTGAGCATGCATGCTTTTTTTTTTTTTTTTTGAGACGGAGTCTCGCTCTGTGGCCCGGGCTGGAGTGCAGTGGCCGGATCTCAGCTCACTGCAAGCTCTGCCTCCCGGGTTCACGCCATTCTCCTGCCTCAGCCTCCTGAGTAGCTGGGACTACAGGCGCCCGCCACCTCGCCCAGCTAGTTTTTTTGTATTTTTTAGTAGAGACGGGGTTTCACCGTGTTAGCCAGGATGGTCTGGGTCTCCTGACCTCGTGATCCACCCGCCTCGGCCTCCCAAAGTGCTGGGATTACAGGCTTGAGCCACCGTGTCCGGCCTTTTTTTTTTTTTTTTTTTAGTCAGGGTCTCACTCTGTCACCCAGGCTGGAGTGCAGTGGTGTGATCTCAGCTCACTGCAACCTCTGCCTCCTGGATTCAAACCATTCTCATGCTTCAACTTCCCGAGTAGCTGGGATTACAGGCATGTGCCACCGCACCCAGCTAATTTTTGTATTTTTGGTAGAGATGGGGTTTCGCCATGTTGACCAGGCTGATCTTGAACCCCTGACTTCAAGTGATCCCGCCCGCCTCAGCCTCCCAAAGTGCTGGGATTACAGGCATGAGCCACCTTGCCCAGCTGCTCATCAGTTTTTAAGTCCAAAAGTAAGGCTAAGAACTTCCTGGAAAAAATTGATAGACCATGGACTCAAGTGAAGAGACAGCTTACTTCAACCAGTGTTAGACGATGTCCATCCACTTCCTGAAAATGAATTCAATATTAGACTTTGAAATAGGATTTATATATGTTTTTTTCATTCTGACCCCAGAATTATCCAATTATTTTTAAAAAAATAGTCACCATGATATATCCTGACATTGAGTTTCCAGGAAAAAGAAAAACCGTATTGTATGCTTTACAAGAAAATTATATGGTTGGAAGATATTTTGGAGGATTATTTATGTAAACCCAACATCTGTGTGTGTGTGTGTGTGTGTGTGTGTGTGTTTTAAATCCTCATTTAAAAAGAATGAAAAGCTTTCATTGCATGGCATTTTTTTTCTATACACTTGCTTCTCATTGTGTTGGAAGAAGGCACAAGTTAGTTATAATAGGCAGTGAAAGCAGTTTATTTTTTTCCATGAACAAATTGGTTCCATCTCTTTTATTTAGGCTTCTTGAAAAAAAATACAAAGAGAGAGAGAAAGCAAAAAACTCAGAAGAAACTGTAAGCTTATTGTGGAAAACTTCTGACTTTCATTTTGAGCACAGATACTAGTTCTAGGTTCAAATAGTAGTATCCTTTATCTGTTTGTAGAACTTGGTAGGTCTACAATTTGTAAACCCATTAATACTTCCCTTGCCCCATACCCAAGTCTCCCTACACACAATGCCTTCTCCATTATTTTTCATTTCAGCTAGAAGTTGGTTTTGAAAAGTTAAGTGCTGTGTTTGCATAATCTTCACCCAACCCTTTTTCTCCTCCAAACTTTTTATCTTCTTTGGTTGCCAAATTCACACGCATTGCTTGTAGTTACCCAACAATGGCTTTTGTTTCATTTTTTCATATGTTCTCAATGGTTTTCCCATTAGTTTTGATTCTAGGGACAACTAGGGAGAGTTAATGAGTTGCAGAAACAGGGAAAGTTGCCTCGATTGTATGTAGGCTTACTGAATTAGTTACCATCACCAAGTGTAGGTAAACAGGAGAATAACTATTTAAAAGATGAGAAGAATAGATTTCATAGTAAGAGAAGTTTCCTCTCTCAAGATGTTCCTCTTTTTCTTCTTCCTCCTTTCCCTCCTTCTATTATATAATAATAATTATTATTATTCCCTGAAGCATTGTTCACAGTCTGGTGGGACAAACAGTTGTTGCTAAGAGTAATGCCTTCTTAACAGTGAATACCCAAAGTTTCAGTTCAAGTACTAGAAAGCGACTTGTAATAAATAATCACAGTTTATTTAAGTGATGCTTAATTATACATTTACTTTTTATTTTTTTTGAGACAGGATCTCACTCTGTAACCCAGGCTGGAGTACAATAACACGATCTCAGCTCACTGCAACCTCTGCCTCCCAGGCTCAAATAATCCTTTCACCTTAGCCTCCCCAGTAACTAGGATACATTTATAATTTCTTGTTTTTTAACTTTTTGGCCAGTGGCTGGCTAATTTTTTAATTTTTTGAAGAGACAAGTTCTCACTATATTGCTCAGGCTGGTCTCAAATTCCTGGACTCAACCAATCTTTCTGCCTCAGTCTTTCAAAGTGTTGGGATTACAGGCATGAGCCACCATGCCTACATGTATAAATATTTATAGAGGACTTTTATGTACAGGGCATGCTGCCAGGATTTTCACTTATCTAATGTCATTTAATCACAAATACCATGTGAAGTAGGTAGTAGTATTCCCATTTCACAAATGAGCAACATCAAGCCTCGAGAGGAAAAATGACTGGTCACAGTCACATATCTAGGAGTGACAGGGTTGAGATTTAAATCAAGATCTTCTGATTCCAGGGTCACATTCGCTTCCCAGCCAATAAGTAAACGGCAGTGATGTTACCAAGGAGGTCCTATGTGTGTATGACAGTGGATTCTGGAACTCGGCTTGAATGCTCATGCGGTAGAATTTTAAGAACAAAACTGTTAAATTAGGGTTGGAGCTTTTAGTGCCCCTAAATTGGATTTGGAGGCTAGAATTCAAGTATCTGCCTGCTTTTTGCTGAAAATATTTATTGTACAAGTCTGTACCCAACTCCTGAAAACACCAGGTTTTTATTTTTGAATGTGCACATCTTCCAAAGGCCGGTTTGGTGCTGAATTGGAAAGAATTCTAATTCTCAGAACCTGGAAAATGATCATTGCTCCTGTTTTCTTTCTTTCGTTCTTTTTCTTTGAACAGCTTTATTGAGGTATAATACTACCACTGTTTTCTTAACTTAGCTTTTTGGAAGAAAGTTTGGGTCAATGTTAAGCCAAAATTTCTTAACTTTTAGGGCTTTTTGATATGATCTTGCATAAGTTACTCAAACTCTCCCACTTCTTTATTACTCCCAGAGAAATCTTTTCAGTAGAAATTTGGGAAATTTTGCATTTTAAAAACTCGTACTTGCTGATACAGTTTTTTTTTCTTTTTCTTTTTCTTTTTTTCTTTTTTTTGTTTGAGATAGAGTCTCACTCTGTCACCCAGGCTGGAGTGCAATCTCTGCAACCTCCGCCTCCAAGATTCAAGCGATTCTCCCGCCTCAGCCTCCCGAGTAGCTGGAATTACAGATGCGTACCACCACACCCGGCTAATTTTTGTATTTTTAGTAGAGACAGGGTTCTGCTATGTTGGCCAAGCTGGTCCTGAACTCCTGACCGAAGGTGATCTGCCTGCTTCGGCTTCCCAAAGTGCTGAGATTATAAGCATGAGCCACCAGCGCCCAGCCTGATTTATTTTTTAAGGTTAGCTTTCCTGAAAATGCCTTCTTCTGTAACTCCTCGTTAGCCTGGAAGCCAGACAAAAGAGTGCTAGTTATAATGATACCAGTAAGATGCCAAAATAAAAATTTGCCACAAGTCAACCCAGATATGGACTGCTCATTAGTATAGAGCAGGCATCCTTAGCAGTATTGAAATATGTGACTGTAAATTTGTCTGTTTCCTTGTGTAGTTCTGTCAGTTTTTGCTTCATGTATTTGGATGCATTGTTGTTATTAAGGTGAATAAATACTTAGGATCCTTATGTCCCCTTGAGGAACTGGTTACTTTATTGTTATGAAATGACCTTCTTTAGACCAGCTGATATTCTTTGCTGTAAATTCTACTTGTTATTAATAAAGCCACTTCAGCTGTTTTTTTTTTTTTTGGATTGGTGTTAGCATGGTATAACTTTTTCCATCCTTTTACTTTTAACCGCCCCTTTTTTTTTTTGCTTTATTTCAAGTACATTTTTTCTTTTGTAGGCAGTATACAGTTGTATCTTTTTTCCCCAATGTGAAAATTAGTCTTTTAATTGGTGTATTTAGATTACTGTTGTTTAATGTAACTATTAATATAGTTAATTTTAAATCTGTCATCTTGCTATATGTACTCTATGTATCTTGTCTATTCTTTATTCCCTTTTCCCTGGTTTCTCTGCCTTCTTTTGGATTGAGTTTTTTTTCTTTTTTTTTGTAATGATTCCATTTGTCTCCTTTGTTGGCTAACTAGCTATATGTCTTTGTTTGTTATTTTGTGGTTACTTTAAGATTTACAGTATAGTCTGGGCATAGTGGCTCATGCCTGTAATCTTAGCACTTTGGGAGGCTGAGGCAGGTAGATTGCTTGAGGCCAGGAGTTCGAGACCAACCTGGCCAACATGGCAAAAACCCCATCTCTTCTAAAAATACAAAAATTAGTGGGATGTAGTAGCCCATGCCTGTAGTCCCAGCTACTCAGGAGGCCGAGGCATGATAATCACCTGAACCCAGGAGGTAGAGGTTGCAGTGAGACAAGATCACACTACTGCACTCCAGCCTGGGTGCCAGAGTGAGACTCTGTCTCAAAAAACAAACTATTTACAGTATACATCTTTAAGTTATCACAGTCTACCTTTAAGTGATATTATATCACTTCACATATAATATAAGAACATTACAATAGGATACTTCCATCTTGACCTTTGTGTTACTGTTGTACAGTTTACTTTTACATATGTGATTAACTCCATATAAATTATTATTGTTTGAGAAGTCACTGCTCTTTTAAAAGCTTAAATAATAAGGAGAAAACTCTTATGTATTTACCCAGGTAGTAAGTATTTCCACTGTTCTTTATTCCTTTGTTATATTCCTATTTCTACCTGATTTTTTTTTTTTTTTACTTAAAAGAATTTACTTTAGCATTACTGTTATATAGGACTTCTGGTGATGAATTCATTCCATTTTTTTTATGTCTGATAAATCCTTATTTTGTCTTTATTTTTATAAGTAACATGTGCTAACTAATTTTACAATTGGAGCTACAGCTTTATTTTTGGAAGCTATTTTTGCTGGGTATAGAATTATAGCTTGACAGTTTTTTCTTTCTAGTTCATTAAAGATTTTGCTTCACTATTTTACACTTGCATTGTTTTTGACATAAAATCTGCTATCATTCTTATCTTTTTTTGTTTATGTGATATGTCCTTTTTTTTCTAATTGCATTTAGTATTTTTATTTTGGAAAAAGTGAAGTCTCACTGTGTCATCCAGGCTAGAGTGCAGTGGTGCAGTCATAGTCCACTGTAGCCTCAAACTCTTGGGCTCAAACAGTCTTCCTGCCTCAGCCTCCTGAGCAGCTGGGACTACAGGCACATGCCACCACACCCAGCTGCCTTTTAAGATGTTTTGTTTGTTCCTGGTTTTAAGCAATTTGCAATGTGCTTTGATATATGTTTGTTTATATTTCTTGTGCTTGGAGTTAAACGAGCTCCTTGGATCTTTGGGTTTATATTTTTATTAGGTTTGGCATTTTTTTCAGCCATTATTTCTTTAAATATCACTTTCTATCCCTCTGTTCCCCCCATGTGGAATCCAACTATATGTGTATTAGGCTGCTTAAAGTTGTCTGCACAGCTCACTTATGCTTTGTTCATTTTTTTTTTTTTTTACTTTCTTTCCTGTTTTTCATTTTGGACATTTCTATTGCTGTGTCTTCAAGTTCAATAGTCTTTTCTTCTGAAATGTCTGCCTGCCATTAATCCTATCCGGTGTACTGTTCATCTCATACATTGTAGATATTATTTCCAGAAATTTGATTTGTGTTTTTATATATTCATACCTCTGCCTAAAATCTTGAATATTTGTCCTTGTCTGCTAATTCTAATATCTTTCTTAATTCTTCATCAGTTTCAGTTGATTGACATTGCTTCTCATTGTGGGTTATATTTTCCTGCTTCTTTGCATGCCTGGTAATTTTTGACAGGATGCTAGACATTACGATGTTATATTTTGGGGTTATGGAAATATTGTTGAGCTTTGTTTTGGGATGTAGATAAATTACTTGGAGACAGTTGATTCTTTTGTCTTACTTTCAAGGTTTATTAGATAGGACTGAAGCAGTGCTAATTAGACAGGGCTAATTATTCCTTAAGCCATTTATGCTGAGTGTTCCATTATTGGAACACTAAACTTGTGGGAGTTATTTATATCCTATTGCTTAAAGTCATCACCAAGGTTGGATTTCTCACACAAAAAAATTTGCAACTTCCGGCATAAATGGGTTAAGCAACATCTTTCTGAGTACCCAGGGCTCGTGAATTATGAATTTTTCCATTCTTGTTGTTTGTTTTGAGACAGAATCACACTGTATTCACCCAGGCTGGAGTGCAGTGGCATGATCTCAGCTCATTGCAACCTCCACCTCCTGGGTTTAAGCAGTTCTCCTGCCAGCCTCCCAAGTAGCTGGGATGACAGGCACCGTCTACCACACCTGGCTAATTTTTGTATTTTTAGTAGAGACAGGGTTTCACCATGTTAGCCAGGCTGGTCTTGAACTCTTGACCTCAGGTAATCTGCCTGCCTCGGCCTCCCAAAGTGCTGGGATTACAAGCATGAGCCACCATGGCCGGCTGAGTTTTTCCATTCTGTCAGGTGGAAACAGACACTATTTTGCATCAGTACCAGACACTGTTATCTCCAATCTTTTCTAGTGTTCCCCCACCCCCTCAGGCACATGTAGTTTGCTCAAAACATGCACTGAGTACTCAAAGATAAATCTCTGGACTTCTCTGTGTGGTTCTCTCCTATTGGGTACTTGGTCCTGCAAATTCTAATGGCCTGGGTCTCCCCCAGACTCTCAGCTCTGGGAGTCTGCTGGGTGATAGCCTAGGGCAGTCGTATTGCCTGGAATCTGAAAATCTAGATTCTGTCAGTAGGTTTCTGCTAGGGTCTGAGATTTCTAAGAAACTTTTAGATGCTGTCAGTGCTCTGGAAAAAGACTATTTTGAGTAGCCAGGGTCCCTAAATATTCAACAGATGTGTAATGTAAACCATATATGTACTTTTACATTTCCTAGTAATCACATTAAAAAAATTAAAAAGAAACAGGTGAATTTTTTTTTTTTTTTTTTTTTGAGATGGAGTCTTGCTCTGTTTCCCAGGCTGGAGTGCAGTGGTGCGATCTTGGCTCACTGCAACCTCCACCTCCTGGATTCAAGCGATTCTCTTGCTTCAGTCTCCTGAGTAGCTGGAACTACAAGGATGTGCCATCACACCCAGCTAATTTTTGTATTTTTAGTAGAGACAGGGTTTCACCATTTTAGCCAGGATGGTCTCCATTTCCTGACGTCGTGATCCGCCTGCCTCAGCCTCCCAAAGTGCTGGGATTACAGGCGTGAGTCACCACGCCTGGCCAAGAAACAGGTGACATTAATTTAATTATATATTTTCTTTAACTCAGTCTACCCAAAATGTTATTTCAACATGTCATTAATGTAAAAATATTAATATGACATTTTTTCTTAAATTTTACAGTAAGTCTTGAAATTTGATATGTATGTTATAGCTACCAGATACTACATTTTTATCTGAAATACTTGGTCTGTATTTAGCTTTTATAAAATTTGTAGTTGAAAAAGTATATTTGTTAACCAAACCCCAAATATATAGGTTCTCCAGCAACTGAACTCAGCATCAAAAAATCATTCTCATGAATTTTCATTCAACTTGACAAAACTGGTTCATCTTTTTGAGACAAATTAATATGATTTTTTGAAACAAAAAACATCAGTTTCAAAGTTACATCTGTTCGACTTAGGCAAATTCGCTAACTCTTATGCCAGCTCAGAATTGTTAACATTAAATTCAAAGGAGTATTGCAAAAATGGAAAAACTAACTCTAAATTTATCAATATCAACAAAATATTCCTCAACATTTTCTTACGGATTTTGAAGGCAACTTATATAATGCTTTGGATTTCAGTGAAATCATCCGCATATTGGTTCAAGTTACAAAAATGCATGAAACCATTATTTTTTATTTCTCTTATGAAAAATGTCAATTTTGACATAAATTCTCCTGCCTGTCTAGCTAGGTCACAAATAAGTTTTTCCTTTCCTTGGAACTTTAAATTTATCTCTTTCATATATAGTGTGATATCTGTGAAAAAAACATAAATTACACTGCCTATTTTTTTTTGGGAGGGAGTCTCGCTCTGTCGCCTGGGCTCGAGTGCAGTGGTGTGATCTCTGTTCACTGCAAGCCATTCTCCTGCCTCAGCCTCCCGAGTAGCTGGGACTACAGGGGCTTGCCACCACGCCTGGCTAATTTTTTTTTTTTTTTTTTTTTTTAGTAGATGAGAGTTTCACTGTGTTAGCCAGGATAATCTTGATCTCCTGACCTTGTGATCCACCTGCCTTGGTCTCCCAAAGTGCTGGGATTACAGGCTTAAGCCACCGTGCCCAGCCCACACTGCCTGTTTTTGCCTTCATTGAGTATTCGGCAAGCATTCTTTTTTTGTAAAGAAAATCTTGCATTGTAGCTAACTGTGCAGCGAATGTTTGTAAAAATTCTTTGTGATTCAACCAGAGGTCACTGGCAAGGGACACATGATCAATCATTTCTGGTTTTCTATTTCTTTCAGCAGTTCCATAAACTGGTTCAAGAATCCAAGATGTTTTATAACTGGCCAGAGTTATGAACTGAGATGTAAAAACTTATTAAAACAATTTTTTGGCCATTTAACTCTGATTTTGAGTGACGAATTTCATTGATCTGTTTTTGACCGCTGAGGGGAGATGGTATCAAATTCACTATGTTTTTGCTGAAATTGTCTGTTAATATTTTCTGCTTTATTATCTTTGACTTTTTATGTAACACACAGCTTTTTCCTTTTGCTCTGTCACAGCAAATTATAATTGCCATTGATTATGTCACTTATTGTTTACCTTACTCTCCTGTCTCTTTTTTCTTTACTGTTCTGATTATATTATTAATTTTTGTATCTCCACTGGATTTTGTATCAGTCCTGAGATTTTGGAAAGTGTCTCTGCGTTAGGACTGCTACAAAATTTTCAAAGTGATAGATTAGAAAAATTGACCATATTTATTTTATAAACTAGAGAAACAATGTAATTATATCTTAATTAAAACAAGTATTTTAATATAATTGCCAATTATGATTTACATAGTTATCACCATAACCTGTACTGTGTAAAATATTCAGGTGAACACATTACAGTGTTATATCAGTGTTTAGAAAAAAACATTTAAATGGAAACACTTTATTGACACCAAGTAGATCAGTGATGCTTTCGTTTGTAGACTTATCTGCTACAATGCACCAAATAATATTTTAAGCAATATAGTATTTAAAATGAAATGTAGTTCTACAAAAGCAATGCATTAATGTTTAATGGAACATATTTTACGTTGCTTCAGTTTTTGCATTTAAATAAGATCACTTAAAATGAATTAAAAGTTGACACTCAGTTCCTTAGTTGCATTCGCCAACTTAAGTAGCCATGTGTGCTCTTTGGTTCTTGTACTGGACAGCACAGGCCAGGGGCTACTTGCATTTGAACCTAGGGACCTTGTATCAATAACTAGATGGTTGCTCACTTTTCTTGCCCAGCAACTACATCTTCCTTGCCTTGTCTCACGGCACTCAGGAATTTTAGGAGTTTAGCAAATGAAGTCTTGTATAATTAAGTGGTCTCCGAAGGTCTCTTGATGACCATGACTCTTGGACAACGTCCCACTGTGCTAGGCCATTAGGACAAGTCTGGGGACAACTTCTGACTCTAGGGACAGTCTGTGGGTTGTAATAGGGGTTAGCTTGAGACAAGGCCAAGGCAGAGTTTATAGGTCAACTGCAACTACTCTTCCTCTTCCCATGGGTTACTAACCAATGACTCAAGAGCAGTTTGGCTTGAACTTAGTTGGACGGGAATGTTGTCGGCAGAGGTAGCATTCTCATGGTTCTGAAAGGAGCAGGTTTCATTGTCACACCAATCATGAGAGTGTTAGGGGAACGCTGTCCCTTAGCTAAGTTGGCTAGGCAGGTTTTCAAAAATCCATCTCAATTAATCTTCATAGGCTATGAAATTACACCTGAAAAATATGAAGAAAATGGAATGGGTGATTTGTGTGTTGAATACAAAATAATGATATAAGGCATTCTAGAATTTAGAAACCAACTTATGAACCAAGATGTTATTTTCAGAGTGGGTATACTTACCTTACCTTGCCTGGACCCTGATTAAACTCCTCTTTTTTTGTTTAAAGTTCAATTTATATTCTGATCATTTCTTTGTTTAGAGATATATTGCTTTGGTTCATATATTTATACTACCTTCACAAAATATTAGGGGTGTTTACTTAGATCTTAGGTTTCTCAAGTCTTTTTCTTCCACCCTTCCCTTCCCTTCCCTTCCCTTCTCTTCCCTTCCCTTCCCTCCCCTTCCCTTCCCTCCCCTTCCCTTCCCTTCCCTTCCCTCCTTTCTTTCTTTCTTAATTTCAGACAAGGTCTTTCTCTGTCACCCAGGCAGGAGTGCAGAGTGGTGCAGTCTTGACCTCCTGGGCTCAAGTGACCCTCCCACCTCAGCCTCCTGAGTAGCTGGGACCACATCTGTGTGCCACCATGCCCAGCTAATTTTTAATTATTTTGTAGAGATGGGCTCTCACTATGTTCCCCAGGCTGCTCTTGAACTCCTGAGCTCAAGCGATTCTCCCACGTCAGCCTCCCAAAGAGCTGGGATTACAGGCATGAGTCACCACGCCCGGCCAAACCTTTTCCTTTTGTCCCTGATCCTCTTAAACTTTCTTTTGTCTCCCAAACTCTTGCTCTGTGCTTTGTACATTGCTGTATGTTCAGATAGAGCTTAATCTGTAGTTACTCATCACTGCTGATTTATAAAATACAAAGTGTGCTTTAGTAACACTGAATAGTATAGTCTAGAATCCTAAAAAAGTTGAGAAAAAGATTTTGTCCTCCATATTTTCTGTCTTTTTCTATTGCTCCACCTTGTATTAGAAATTAGGAAAGACTCATGGTGAGTATATCCAATCAATTCACCTCACCTCATGATGTTTCTAAATAAAATAATAAAATCTGAACCCATAGTCTTCACCTTTTTTGAAGTTTAAGTATTGTTTCATCTGTGACATTATGTAATTTCAAAGTGCCTTCCGGAAAATCCCTCGGGATGGAGATGACTCAGGATAGCCTTGCGCTGGTTTGTTATGGGGCCATCTAAGTGAATGAATGGCCCTCTGAAATGGCAGCAACCACCCTAAGCTGCCTGGGTTCCAGTCCCAGTTCTGACACCGTCTAGCTGAGTAGCCTCGGCCAAGTAACTTCTCACTCTCTAAACCTCATTTTTCTGTCTACACAAGGTAGGAATTAGATGATGACACTGCTTCCCAAGCCTTCCCACCAAACATTAGTGGCCCTTGAGATATCACTGATTGGCTGCTACTCCAGTATATCCAAGGAAATTGGAGAAATGCTGTGTGCTGAATTCTATTCCATATTTGGCTTCCAAAAGCTCATAAGCACATTAGAGACTGCAAGAAGCCTTGAAGGTAAGAAATCTGCTTAACATTGTTAAACCTAGCATTTTCTAAGCTCTTTGAACTGGAAACTCTCCCTCTTTTGGAGGAAAAGCTTCAAGTATATTGGAGTATCCTGTCTTACATAGTTTGGGAAATGCTGAAGTAGATCAGTGGTCGGCAGATAGCAGCCTGCAGGCCAAATCCCTCTTGCCACCTGTTGTGTAAATAAAGTTTTATTGGAACACAGCTACACTCATTCATTTATGAATTGTCTGTTTGCCCCAGAGTAGCCAAGTTGCAGAGTTGTGAGAGAGACCTGTATGGCCCATACTGCCTAAAATATATGTACCATCTGGTTATTTACAGAAAAAAAAAAATCTGCTCACTCCTACTCACAGGATTATTTTCAAAGTGATTCATGAACATGGCTGAAAAAATCAGATCATGGAGGAATGTTGTAAATGAAAAGCAATAGCTTTGTTCCAGAAGCAACACATTTTTAATGGTTCCAGTTAAACTTATTTTAGTGGTTTTTACTAATAGTTGTATAACTCCTCACTCAGCCATTTCTGATGTATGTGCTTTGGGTTGCCTCTGTTTGATAGACCATGTTCGCATACACACACACACAGAGGCATGCACAACTTCTTTTTTTTTTTTGAGACGGAGTCTCGCTCTGTCGCCCAGGCTGGAGTGCAGTGGCCAGATCTCAGCTCACTGCAAGCTCCGCCTCCCGCGTTTACACCATTCTTCTACCTCAGCCTCCTGAGTAGCTGGGATTACAGGCGCCTGCCACCATACCCAGCTAATTTTTTTGTATTTTTAGTAGAGACAGTGTTTCACCATGTTGGCCAGGCTGATCTCGAACTCCTGACCTCAAGTGATCCACCTGCCTCAGCCTCCCAAAGTGCTGGGATTACAAGCGTGAGCCACTTCATCCAGCCCTACCATGGCAGTTTTAATGTTCATAAACCTCTGTATCTGTTGCATCTGTTTCCTACCTTTTATCTTAGATGCCAAATTTTATAAGATGAAGTAACTAGTACCACTAGCCTTCCGCATTCCTCTCTTTTCCTCTTGTCCATCTTTCAGCTTTTCTCGGCTATGTCTTTATTTTTACAGTGTTGAGTCTGATAACATTTGCCTTCTCTATCTGGAAATATTTTCCTTGCATTGCCCATTGGGCGAGTCTAAAGGTTGCAAACTGTCTTAGTCCCTTTAGTGTTGCTGTAAAGGAATACTTGAGGTTGGGGAATTTATAAAGAAAAGAGGTTTATTTGGCTCACGATTCTGCTGCTGGAAGATTGGGCATCTGGGGAAAGCCTCAGGCTGCTTCCACACATACTGAAAGGCAGAGAGGAGCTGGTGTGTGCAGAGATCAGATGGCGAGAGAGAAGGCAAGAGAGAGAGGAAGAAGGTTCCAGGCTCTTTCTAACAACCAACTCTTAATAGAGTAAAATTCACTCTATTTAATTAATAGAGTAAAAATTCACTCCCTGTCTCCCCACCCCCTAAAGAGAGCGCTAATCTATTTATGAGAAATCCACGCCCATGACCCTAACACCTCCCGTTAGGCACCGCCTCCAACATAGAGGATCAGATTTCAACCAGGTTGCAAAGGGTCGAATATCCAAACCACAGCACAAGCCAATGAGCAGTGTTAATGTAAATACTGCCTGTAGCAGAGCCAAGTAGTGCTTGCTGTGATTATACTTCCCTCTCTATAATTCTAATGTCACAACTGCCGCATCACTCAAAGTAGATAGTTCTTAATATCTTTTTCTTTAATTTTTTTTAACTTTTATATTTTTATTAAAATATATTAAAAAATTGGAACACTTCATGAATTTGCATGTCATCCTTGCGCAGGGGCCATGCTAATCTTCTCTGTATCGTTCCGATTTTAGCATATGTGCTGTAATCCACCCGCCTTGACCTCCCCAAGTGCTGAGATTACAGGCATATGCCACCATGCCCAGCTGCTTTAATATCTTTTCCAATTGAGTTCATTCTGCTAATTTTTACCAGTTGCTCTAAATCATGGCACTTTTTTTTTTTTTTGAGACAGAGTCTTACTTTGTGTCACCCAGGCTGGAGTGTATTGGCGTGATCTCGGCTCACTGCAACCTCCACCTCCCAAGTTCAAGTGATTTTTGTGTCTCAGCCTCCTGAGTAGTTGGGATTACAGGGTGCACCACCACACCTGGCTAATTTTTGTATTTTTAGTAGGAACGGAGTTTCACCATGTTGGCCAGGATGGTCTGGAATCCCTGACCTCAGGTGATCCGCCCGCCTGTGCCTCCCAAAGTGCTGGGATTATAGGCGTGAGTCATGGCGCCTGTCCAATCATGGTGCATTTGAACCATGTCTCTCCTGCATTTTGTTGGTGGCATTTGTTTTCCCTTGAGATTATTAATTAAGTTATTTATTTATTTATTTATTGAGATGTAATCTTGCTCTGTCACCCAGGCTGGAGTGCAGTGGCACGATCTCACCACACTACAATCTCCACCTCCCAGGTTCAAGTGGTTCTCCTGCCTCAGTCTCCCCAGTAACTGGGACCACAGGCGTGTGTCACCACGCCCAGCTAATTTTTGTATTTTTAGTAGAGACAGGGTTTCACCATGTTGGCCAGGATGGTCTCGAGCTCTTGACCTCAGGTGATCAGCCGCCCTCGGCATCCCGAAGTGCTGGGATTACAGGCGTGAGCCACCACGTCTGGCCCCCTTGAGTTTTTTATTGGTTTTTTTTTTTTTGGTGTGTGTGCCTTGTTGAGGGAAGAATTGTGCCTCCTTGACTATTTCCCTAAAATCCTCTAGTTTCTAACCCATTTGTCTATTGCTTGAATAAATGCATTCTTTTTGAACACATTCTTTGTGGATTCCACTCACTGATGTCCTAATGACTTCCTAGACTTGCAGTTGTTGACTTTCCTTAAATTCTAGGCTTTGTTCCACCATGTGTTGGATGTCACATCTCTCTTTGCCTGTGTTTTACATTCATTTTTTTTTGAAATATATTTAATAGTCTCAAGTGACTTATTCTGATTGAGGCTCGCTTTTTGAGTCTTATGTGTTTGAAAACATCTTTGATTGATATGAGTTTATAGGCTTGAAATAAATTTTTCTTTAACCTTCAAAAATCTTGCCATATTGTTGTGGATTTGAAAAGGCACATGCTGGTCTGTTTGTTATTAACTGACTCTTTTTTCCTTTTTGAAAGCTACTAGAGTTTCTTTCTTTCTCTTTATTCCTCAATATTCTGCAATATTTATTAATACAATTATATAGTAATTTGACAGTGAATGTCTAAATGTGAGTCTTTGCTCATTTATTGACTTTGGTAGTCAGTGGGTGTATCAGTCAGGTTCTTGTCACACAAAAATCACACAGAAATTTGAACAGAGAAACTAAGCAATCATTAATTTGTAGCAGGGGATTAACTACTCAGAGGAAAAGAGAACTGTAAAGAATACAGGAATGGTTGGCTGGGTGCGGTGGCGCACTCCTATAATCCCAACACTTTGGGAGGAGGCCAAGGCGGGCAGATTGCTTGAGCCCAGGTATTTGAGACCAGCCTGGGCAATATGGTGAAACCCTGTCTCTACAAAAAAATTAAACAATTAGCTGGGCATGGTGGTACGCACTTGTAGTCCCACATACTCGGGAAGCTGAAGTAGGAGGATTGCTTGAGCTCAGGAGTTTGAGGCTGCAGTGAGACATGATCACACTCCAGCCTAGGTAACAGAGTGAGACCCTACCTCAAAAAAAAAAAAAAGTTACAAAGAATATAAGAGTGACACATACATTGAGCAGCCCCTCCCTTTAGGGCTGAGACAAGATCGAGTTCAGAAGCAGCTGCCTCTTGTGCTCCCCCAGATCTGAAATTCAGATCTCAGGGCATGGCTTCATGGCCCATTGAGGCAACACAGTTTGGGGAGGAGCTGCATGCTAGCCCATGTGGAATACCGCTTGCTCAGGTGTTTAAAACACTGCTAGGAAACCACCCACCCACTGGGTGCCTGCAAGCCTTGCTGGGAGCCTGCTGGGTGCTGGGAGTACTCCCTGCTGGAGTGTCTGCCAGACTTACTGGGAACCACCCGCAGGGTGCTGCCGAAACTCACTGGGGTGACACTCCTGGGTATTCCACAGGCTGCTAACTGCTGCAGGCACAAGCTGGTGAGAGCATACCCCATAGGAGAAAAGCCCCTTCCTCCTGCACGACTCCTCCAGCACCCTCAACCAGCAAAGCTGATGTCAGCTGGCAAAGGGGAGACATTGAGCACACCCAGCTCCCATAATTCAAAGGAAGGCAAAGAAGGGTGTCTTTGCAGCTGTGAGGTAACATGCGGATAAACAGCAAACATCTTGAAGTCTAAAAACTTACTTGTCTCCTTAGCTCTGGGGAGTTTGCTTGTACAAGTTAAGCATCCCTAATTCAAACATTTGAAATGCTCTGAAATCTGAAACTTTTCTAGTGCCAACATGACATGACACTCAAAGGTTATGCTCATTGGAGCACGTAGGGTGTCAGATTTTTGGATTAGAGATGCTCAGCTGGTAAGTACAATGTAAATATTCCAGAATCCAAAAATGTCAGAAATCCAAAACACTTCCGATCTCAAGCATTTTCGATAAGGGATATTCAAACTGTATTATTTCTTTGATAATTTCTTCCTCTTCCCCCCACCCCACATTTTTCTGTGGTTTTTAGAACTCTGATTAGTCAAACGTTAGGCTTCTTAAGTTCCCTCTCTGGCTTTTTTTTTTTTTTTTTTTTTTTTTGAGACGGAGTCTTGCTCTTTCACCCAGGCTGGAGTGCAGTGGTGCGATCTCAGCTCACTGCAAGCTCCGCCTCCTGGGTTCAGGCCATTCTCCTGCCTTAGTCCCCCTAACCCGAGTAGCTGGGATTACAGGCGTTCGCCACCACACCTGGCTAATTTTTGTATTTTCAGTAAGGACAGGGTTTCACTATGTTGGCCAGGTTGCTCTTGAACTCCTGACCTCAGGTGATCCACCCACCTCAGCCTCCTAAAGTGTTGGGATTACAGGCGTGAGCTACTGCACATGGCCAGAATCTTTTGTTTTCTGATGACTGATTCTTTTCTCATTGCTGATGTAAGTTTGTACATTTTTTAAAAAGTTATTTTTACCATCATTTTAGCGGGCCAGATTACCTGAGTTTAAATCACAGCCCTGATATCTACTAGCCATGTGACTGTTCTAAGCCTTCATTTCTCATGTATGAAATGGGGATGATAATAGTGATCTAGGTTATAAATCATTAGAGTATAAATGAACTAATACATGAAAAGTCCTTAGCATAGTGCCTGGCATATACTCACTGCTTTAAAGATAGCTTTAGCTATGATTATTTGTAAATATACTACATTATACTGATTATAATCCATTTAATCATTATTTTGAAAGCACTTCTGGTCTGTAAAATATAATTCCTTTGGTCTTATTAATTACCACTACTACTGCTATCACTATTACCACTGCTACCACAGATATCTTCAAGCAAGTGGATGTAGTAATTAATAGAAATTTGGTTTAAGGGCAAATTAATGGCATAAGATTTGGAGACATTTACTCAGGATACAAAATCAATATGAAAAAAACACAAACATTCCTATAAATAGACAAGCAGAGAGCCAAATCATGAATGAACTCCCATTCACAATTGCTACAAAGACAATAAAATACCTAGATATACAGCTAACAAGGGATGTGAAGGACCTCTTGAAGGAGAACTACAAACCACTGCTCAAGAAAATAAGAGGATACAAACTAATGGAAAAACATTCCATCCTCATGGATAAGAAGAATCAATATGATGAAAATGGCCATACTGCCCAAAGTAATTTATAGATTCAGTGTTATTCCCATCAAACTACCACTGACATTCTTCACAGAATTAGAAAAAAACTACTTTAAATTTCACATGGAACCAAAAAAGAGCCTGTATAGGCAAGACAATCCTAAGCAAAAAGAATAAAGCTGGAGGCATCACCTACCTGTCTTCAAACTGTATTACAATGTGACAGTAACCATAACAGCATGGTACTGGTACCAAAGCAGACATACAGACCAATGGAACAGAACAGAGACCTCAGAAATAACACCACACATCTACGACCATCTGATCTTTGACAAACCGAGCAACAAAAAAGCAATGGGGAAGGATTCCCTATTTATTAAATGGTATTGGGAAAACTGCCTAGCCATATGCAGAAAACAGAAGCTGGACCCCTTCCTTATACCTTACATAAAAATTAATTCAAGATGGATTAAAGACTTAAATATAAAATCCCAAACCATAAAAACCCCAGAAGAAAACCTAGGCAATACCATCCAGGACATAGGCATGGGCAAAGAACTTCATGACAAAAACACCAAAAGCAATTGCAACAGAAACCAAAATTGACAAGTGGAATCTAATTAAACTAAAGAGCTTCTGTACAGCAAAAGAAACTATCATCAGAGTGAACAGGCAACCCACAGAATGGGAGACAATTTTTGCAATCTACCCATCTGACAGAGGTCTAATATCCAAAATCGACAAGGAACGTACACAAATTTACAAGAAATAAAACAACCCCATCAAAATGTGGGCAAAGGATATGAACAGACACTTCTCAAAAGAAAACATTTATACAGTCAACAAATGTGAAAAAAAGCTCAACATTACTGATCTGAGAAATGCAAATTAAAACCACAATGAGATACCATCTCACACCAGTCAGAATGGCGATTATGAAAAAGTCAAAAAACAACAGATGCTGGAGAGGATGTGGAGAAATAGGAATGCTTTTATACTGTTGGTGGGATTGTAAATTACTTCAACCATTGTGGAAGACAGTGTGGTGATTCCTCAAGGATCTAGAACCAGAAATAACATTTGGCCCAGCAATCTCATTACTGAGCATATACCCCAAGGAATATAAATCATTCTACTGTAAAGACACATGCATACATATATTTATTGCAGCACTGTTTACAGTAGCAAAGACATGGAACCACCCAAATGCCCATAAATGATAGACAGGCATTAGCCATCATGCCCAGCCAAGTTGGTTTATTAAAAGTAGCTCAGTGTATACCCAAAGGAATATAAATCAATCATTCTATTATAAAGAAACATGCACATATATGTTTATTGCAGCACTATTTACAATAGCAAAGTCATGAAATCAGCCTAAATGCCCACCAATGATAGATTGGATAAAGAAAATGTGGTACATATACACCATAGAATACTATGCAGCCAAACAAAGGAATGAGATCACATCCTTTGCAGGGACATGGATGAAGCCAGAAGCCATTGTCCTCAGCAAACTTACACAGGAACAGAAAACCAGACACCACATGTTCTCACTCACAAGTGGGAGTTGAACAATGAGAACACATGGACATAGGGAGGGGAACATTACACACCAGGGCCTGTCGGGGGGTTGCAGGGCAAGGGGAGGGAGAGCATTAGGACAAATAGCTAACACATGCAGGGCTTAAAACCTACATGATGGGTTGATGGGTGCAGCAAACCACCATGGCACACGTTTAAGTATGTAACAAACCTGCACCTTCTGCGCTTGTATCCTGAACTTAAAGTTAAAAAAAAAAAAAAAAAGATTTGGAGACATTTAAATTTTCCTTCCTTGGAATTTTTTTGCAACTTTTTAAATTTTGAAAATGTGATAGCTACAGAAAAGTGGGAAGAACAGTCTCTATTCTCCCTCCACCTCCTTTCTGTATGGACCCTGATGGTTACATTGGGGCCCTCCAGAAAATCTAGGATCATTTCCTCATCTCAAGATCCTTAAATTTATCACATCTACAAAATCTTTGCCATGTCAGGTAATATTCACAGGTTGCAGGAATTAGAATGTGGATATCTTTTGGGGGTCCATTATTCAGCCGACCACACATACCTTTTTTCCTTTTGTCTGTGAATAAAGTTAATATTTATACTAGCTTTGGCCATACCAAAAATCTCTTTGGGAAAGCTTCAGATTGGAGGAGAAAATGACCCCTTACATTTTTCTTTTAATTTCCAGTATCCACGGATAAAGAACTTCCAGTGCTACTTCAAGGTTTATATTACTATATTTTAAAAAATTGTGAGGCTCTCATTCCTAGTCTCTTTACATTTCAAAGGCATTAACACCCCACTTTAGAAATCAGCACCAAATGTACATGGTTTAAACAGATCCATTGCATACATCTCAATCTGTTGTTACCTAAGCGAGAAGTAATTTTTTAAATTGCTTCTTTAAATGTAGTAAGAGTTAAAGGAATTCCCCATTTCCTTCCCCAATCCCCTGAAAATCCCCAGGACTCCTGAGAGGTATCTGAGCATGTCTTTTGGTTTGGGTGATTAGGGCTTGAGTCACGCTGGGTTATCCTCTAGGATGGAGGGGGCAGTGACATTGAACAGGTACCTGAATGGCCAATGAGGGGTCAAGTATAGAATTCAGTTTCACCAATAAATTATTATCTTGGTTGTGAATGAAGGGAACAATTGCCGGGGGTGGGGGGGATAATGATCAATACACTGAGAAATTAAATTTTAAGTGGAATTTGGTGAAGAAATTATTGAGACCTACTCTAGATGAGAACCTATGTTAGATGCTTTGGAGGATTAAAGAAGAAGAGACTAGCACTTTGGGAGGCTGAAGTGGGAGGACCACTTGAGGCCAGGAGTTCCAGACCAGCCTGGACAACACAGTGAGAGCCTATCTCTACAGAAAAAATAGGAGAGAGAGAGAGAAAGCATGAGAAAGTCATTTCTGCTAGTGAGAGAGACATGGTATTAAGGCAACATATTTTGTGGCACAGTTTGGTGCATGCTCAGTTCCTTGGTGAACACACACACACACACACACATGACACTGCAAGTTTAGGGAATGGTGTGAGCTCTGCAAGCTTGGAAAACTTATGAGAAGGCACAGACTTGGCTGAGGGAGGAGTGGTTGCGGTTTTGAGCATGGTAGGCTGAGGCGCCCAGCTCAATGGAGCAGGAAGTACCAGTGAACCAGGATATTAATGAACAGTTCAAGAACCCACCTGAGGCTGGGCACAGTGGCTCACGCCTGTAATGCTAGAACTTTGAGAGGCCGAGGCGGGGGAATTATTTGATACCAGGAATTCGAGACCAGCTTGGCCAACATAGGGGGAGACCCCATCTCTACAAAAAATAAAAAAAATTAGCTGGGGGTGGTGTCATGTGGCTGTGGTCCTAGCTACTCAGGAGGCTGGGGTGGGAGGATCGCTTGAGCCCAGGAGTTTGAGGGTGCAGTGAGCTGTGATCATGCCAGTGCACTCCAGCCTGGGCGACTGACCACAAAAAACAAGAGCCCACCTGACAGTGACTTCGGAGGAGAGACTTGGCTTTTGCTATTAACTTTCCGCGACTGTTTGTCAGGGCCACTGAGGAATCCCATTTGGGATGAGAAACACCCCACATTGCAGGGCACGGCTACCTGCAGGCAATCCTGGGAATCCCCCTGTGCACTGGTGTCTGGATCCTTCTGATGCCTGCCTGCTGATTCCACGAGTCTGCTGGCCCCAGGCCAGGCTGTTTGTTGGAGCCCCAGCCACAGGGGCTGCTGGCGTGCACTTGGAGAACCAGCTGACAGAGGGCCTGTGTTCTATTCCCCTCCCCTTCTCTGCTTCACTTGCCATGAATGAACAGAACATGAGTGGAAAAGAGTGATGCATTTGGGGTGGAAGATGCGATTGTCAAGAGCAGGGTTTCTGGCACCAGGTGGTGGAGAAGGAGAAAGGCCAGACATCTCTGGAGCAGTAGGGGGCTGGTCCGGGGGAGGGGAAGCACAGAAGTGCTCAGCATCTGGCATTTGACCCCCACGGTGATCCAGGTTACCCTCAAATCCAGTGTTAAGAGGGAACGTTAAATAGTGAACCCAGAGAAACTTTAAAAATAGCAGTGAAAAACTATGAAAATGGAGGAATAATCCTGAATCTGTTTCAAGGTTAGAATTTTGTTTTCGTTTTTACCAAAACTAAGCTCTCTCTTTTTTCTGTATTAAAAACAAACACCTAGATCCTTTCACACTGCACCTTTGCCTACATGGGTCCCCTTCACATTTTTGGACTGTCTTGGATGACAGCCTAAGATCCAAGATGGGTTCTTTTTTTTTTACAGTAAAGTGAAAGGAAAGAAGACTCATTCATTTAACGAATATTTGTGAGGCAGCCTGTCAAGTTGCATTAGAATCTGGCCCAGGTAGTGAGATCGGTAAGATACTACCCTTTTTCTCCTAAAGTTTGAAGTCAAAGGAGGCAACTTCAAGATAAATGAAGGTGTCAATGATGGGCTGAGTGTTGAGAGTTTGCACCAGGGACAGCTCAGAGAACTGCTGCATGGGGACAGGACCTATATGGGTGAGCAGATTGTCCACAGGTAATTCAAAGTCATCAGAGGTCAAAGGTCTGTGAGCTGTGCTTGTTTAGGGATTCATTTTCAGTGTGTCTATAATAAGTTTTGAACTGACGGCTGTTAGGGTTGCCAAAAGACAACCTTACCTTCTTTATGAAATGGAATAATTTTATTGATAATTTCTACCGCATCTGATAAACCTCGTGAATGTGTGATCTGAGCTAACTTCCTGATGTTGGCTGCAGCTTTGCTCAGTATCCAGGGAGTATTTGAGTGAGCTCAGAAACACAGAGCCCGTGCTGCTTAGTGGGTCCATGCGGTTGTTAATCTCATGCAGAACCCAGCGGGGAGGTTGGTGTGGATGGTTTTTGTCTTAGATCCAGTGAGACAGGTAAATGCTATAAGAAGCCTCTGGTTGCACTGCTGAATGTGGGTTTTTTTCTTTGAGTAATTTTTCTTATTTTGATGGAACATTTATTCAAAATGTAGCACCTCCTCTGTCCTTTATGAAGTTATAGTATGGGACAGTTCATTACGACACACTTTTAAAGCTCTTTACTTTTTTTTTTTTTGGGGGGGGGGATGGAGTCTTGCTCTATTACCCAGGCTGGAGTGCAGTGGTGTGACCTCAGTTCACTGCAATCTCCACCTCCCGGGTTCAAGTGATTCTCCTGCCTCAGCCTCCCGAGTAGCTGGGATTACAGGCGCCGACCACCACACCTGGCTAATTTTTGTTTTTTTTTTTAATAGAAACGGGGTTTCACCATGTTGGCCAGGCTGGTCCCACCCACCTCGGCCTCTCACAGTGCTGGGATTGCAGGCGTGAGCCACCCTACCCAGCCTACACCTCTTTACTTTTTAACATGCCACCGTATCTTGTCTGACATGAGATTATTCATTTAGAATCATTTTATTTGATCTTCCAAATACATTAGAATGTCAGCCACAAAAGATAGCTTAGGGTCTTATAACTGAACCATTTACTTATAAGATTTCAAGTGTCAAGTTGGAATAATTTTCTGCAAAACGTAAGTAACTATTTTATGAATATGTATTTGTGATGAATGATTTCCTACACAAATGAAAAATCTGTTTTAATAGAAAATGGTAACTGGATACATTATTAGATACAATTTTTTTATTTCCCTATTTTCAGTTTCAATAGGGAAAATTTTAATTTTCCCTGTTATTTCCTTATTTTATTTCCCTATTTCAATGAATGAAATCATTCAATTATAAGCAACTCTAAGTCTCTTGAGGAAACTTGAGCATTATACATCTCTGTCTTCTCCCAAACTCAAACTAGCTGAAGTAAAACATGGAATTTGTTGGCATGAATAATAGGAAAATCCAAGGATGAAGCTGGCTGCAGATGGAACTCAAGAGTTTTTTGGGTATTGGTCTTATTCTCTCTTGGAGTACAGTGTCCTGGGAGGTGGCCCCTGGAAGCTTTTCCAGCTTCAACCCAAAAAGAAAAAAGAGAGACCATCTTTCTTCTAGTGCTACTAAATCAAGTCTCGTGGAAGGAATCTCTTTGGCTGTGGACAGAGGAGTGGGTCTGTGCATGGTCTGTTTTTGCAGTGAGGGGTGGGTAGGGTGTGGTTATAAGGAGAGAGGAAGAATTTCCAGATGAACAGAGGGGTATAATGCAGGCAAAAGCCATGTACGTCCACTGTAACACACAAATATGATCCACATCTGTGCGCACACTTCAGCCCTGCATCAGCTGGAACACAGGCGGCAGGGCTGGAGCGTGAAGAGGGAGGTGGCCTGACCAGCTGGGTCTACAGCTTGTCTGCTTCCTCCTGAGAACAGTCAGGTGAGCCTTGAAGTGATGGGCTAAGGTGCACTGCTTCTCAAACTTGTTTTTGTTAATACCCAAATAACCAGGAGGACTGAAATTGCGATTGCAGGTGTAGATAGGGGTGCCACAGGTAACTCCTGGCTCACGTAAAGAATGGAAATAGTGGCCAGGCATGGTGACTCACGCCTGTAATCCCAGCACTTTGGGAGGCCAAGGTGGGCAGATCATGAGGTCAGGAGATCGAGACCATCCTGGCTAACACAGTGGTGAAACCCCATCTCTGCTAAAAATACAAAAAATTACTGGGGTGTGGTGGCAGGCACCTGCAGTCTCAGCTACTCGGGAGGCTGAGGCAGGAGGATGGTGTGAATCCGGGAGGCGGAGCTTGCAGTGAACCGAGATCGCGCCATTGCACTCCAGCCTGTGTGACAGAGAGAGTCTCTGTCTCAAAAAAAACAAAAAAAAATAGTAAGAATTTCTTCTCTCTGTTATGATCTTTTGGAGGGGAGCACTGAGCAGTGTGCCCAGAATTTTTCCTGTGTGACATTTTCAGGCTCTAGTGGGTGGAAAGATTTTGTGAATGTGTCTTCTTGGTGAGAGGGTGTCCTCTGAATCTGCTGGTAGGTTGTAGTGTTTGCAGGGAAATATTCATCAAAGGGCTCGCTCCATGAAGAACGTGACTTAGGATGATCTTTATTTTACATGCATTTCCATCATATGTAAGCAAAGTTAGGGTCTCAACATTCCCCCAGCACCTTCTTCTTCCAACTCTCAAGCTTCTGTCTTGGCAAAGCGTTCGCTGTAGAAACCTACACTTTGAGCCCATCCTTATTTTCGGTGAAATCATTTATTTCATCTATGTTTTTACTCTCTAGTGTGTCATCTCTTACTTTTTCACTTCTTGAAGATAAAAACCAATTCTGTCCTGAGTTTGGAAACCTTTCCTTGATAAGCCAGGGCCCATGTGCATAGAGTAAGCTTTTCAAATCACTTTACAGTTCCTTCCACATTTGTTGAAAGGGAGAGTTTAGAATACAAATCACTGTTCAGTAGCCAACTATATTACCAGCCCATCAATGCCCTGAGGGCACTGCATGGCAGACATTCTCCCACCGGTGCCTTCAGGTGCTCTGAGGCCTGGGCCTGAACTGGCCTTCTACCCTCTTGGCTGGAGATGTGGCTCCATCTGGCTTCACCTACAGTGCCTCCTAACCCATGAGTAATACTCAGTAAAGAATTGAGCAAAACTTACTGAGAAAACAAAACCTCTTTGTGAGTTTTTATGGCTTCAACGTGTCCTGAGCTATCTTTAAAAGTAGAGCAACTTGGGTCGGACATGGTGGCTCACACCTGTAATCCCAGCACTTTGGGAGGCTGAGGCAGGTGGATCATCTGAGGTCAGGAGTTGAAGACCAGCCTGGCCAACATGGCGAAACCCTGTCTCTACTAAAAATACAAAAATTATCCAGGTGTGGTGGCGGCACCTGTAATCCCAGCTACTCAGGGGGAGAATTGCTTGAACCCGGGGAGGCAGAGGTTGCAGTGAGCCAAGACTGCGCCACTGCATTCCAGCCTGAGTGACAGAGCAAGACTCTGTCTCAAAAAACAAAATACAAACAGACAAGAAGAGCTGCTCATGGTGATGCATACCAGTAGTTCCAGCTATTTGGGAGGCTGAGCCAAGAGGACTGCTTGAGCCCAGGAGTTGGAGGCTTCAGTGAGCTATGATCACACGCTGCACTCTAGCCTGGGCAACAGAGCAAGACCCTGTCTCTAAAAAAATAAAAAATAAAATAGAGCAACCAAACAGCAGTTCAGTTATTAATATCTATTCATATATTCAGCTATTAGACAAAGACAAGGACCGAGTTAGATCCAGCCTGTGGACCAGTTGTTCAGATTTGTCTCTGAGCACACTGAAATACAGTTTTATAGCGTCATTCGATGAGGGTGCTTTATGCAGCCTGGCTGGCTCCTTTTTGCTGGAAACAGGTGTAGTCACAGCTGGAGGGAGATTCACCAGTTGTGTAGAGTTTTTCCATTCGTCTTGATTCTGAAAAGAGCTTGAAGACAGTGTTAAGCAATTGTTACTTTCTTTGTATGTGTCTGCTTCCTAAGGTCTATACCTAGCGCCTAGATTTCTTTTTATATACAAAATGTGTGATTTATTTTCCTTAAAAATATACTTCTTTTTTTTCCCTGGAGTCATATGACTCATGCAGCGGGGTTTTATTTTTTATTTTATTTATTTTTTTGAGAGGGAGTCTCGCTCTGTTGCCCCGGCTGAAGTGCAGTGGTGTGATCTTAGCTCACTACAACCTCTGCCTTCCGGGTTCAAGCAATTCTCCCACCTCAGTCTCCTGAGTAGCTGAGATTACAGGTACCTGCCACCACGCCTGGCTAATTTTTGTATTTTAGTAGAGACGGGGTTTCACCATGTTGGTCAGGCTGGTCTCAAAACTCCTGACCTCAGGTGATCCACCCACCTCAGCCTCCCAAAGTGCTGGGATTACAGGCGTAAGCCACCACGCCCGACCTATTTTTTAAATTTTTTAAAATTTCGACAGCTTTAGGGGTACAAATGGTTTGTGATTACATGGATGAATTGTATAGTGGTGAAGTCAGGGCTCTTAGTGTACCCCTTTTAGTGTACCTGCCACCTGAATAGTGTACGTTGTACCCAATAGGTAATTTTTCATCCCTCACTCCCACTACCCCTTCTCATAGGAGACATCAAGGTGAGTCAGCTTTCAAAATTACCAATTAGTGTTTTAAGTAAGCAGCTGGTACATTTGATACTTTCTGGAGTGGCTGCTGCTTTCAGCTGCTGAAGCCCTAGTGTTAGTAGTGCCACATCTTCATTCCTAGTTTGTTGTTATTGCTTTGGACCCCGGGGGTCTCTCTTGACCTCTAGCAGAAATTGTTCTCCAAGGCCCTGGAACCCCAGTTCACTAGAATTGCCGAATTTCTAACCTCAGGAGTACTGTGCATTTTGCCAGGCATGCAGAACAGAGGAGTGCTCAACACTGCAGAGAGAGATAACACAGACCCCTCCCTTCCTCTAGATGCCTTTCCTTTGGAATTCACAGTTTCCTTATAATTCTGTCCCTCGGGCTGTTTAGGTCCAATGGCTTAAAGCATATGAATCTCTCACCTTGAGCTTTCCTATAAATTCCAGGTTCTTCCTTAGTTTTCCTTCCCTGCTTTGATTATATTAAGAGAACATTAAATTGTATTTTGGGGCCAGGCACGGTGGCTCACACACTTTGGGAGGCCGAGGTGGAAGGATTGCTTGAGGTTAGGAGTTGGGGACCAGCCTGGCCAATATAGCAACACCCTGTCTCTACTAAAAATACAAAAATTAGCGGGATATGATGGCACACACCTGTAATCCCAGCTACTGGGGAGGCTGAGGCAGGAGAATTGCTTGAACCCGGGAGGTGGAGGTTGCAGTGAGCCGAGATCATGCCACTGAACTCCAGTCCAGCCTGGGTGACAGAGTAAACTCGATCTCAGAAAAAAAGAAAAATTGTATTTTGGGAAATACTTGTAATGTAACTGTGCTCACAATAACTACATCAATTGATTTTTTTAAGAGACAGAGTTGCACTCAATCATCCAGGTTGGAGTGCAGTGGTGCGATCCTAGCTCATTGCAGCCTCCAACTCCTGAGCTCAAGCCATCCTCCTGCTTCAGCTTGGACTATAGGCATGTGTCACCAGGCCTGGCTAATTTGAGAAAAGACTTTTTTTTTTTTTTTTTTTTCTGATAGGGACAGTGTCTTGCTCTGTTGCCCAGGCTGTTTCAAAGTCCTAACTAACCTCAAGCAATCCTCCGGCCTCAGCTTCCCAAAGCACTACCCTACCAATATCAATTTTTGTTATTCCTCTCTTTGTTTACATCTTCTTACTTGGTTGGTTCATCACAATTCTGGGTGGGGGGGCTGTCTATGGGATGTGAGAGGACACTGGGCTCCTTAGCCCATCATGATCTAGAAGCTGGAATTGCAATTTTATCTATCTATCTATCTGTCTATCTATCTATCTATCTATCTATCTCAATAACTATGTCTTAGGCCAAAACACGCCATCTTTTAGGCTTGCCTCTAAAATGAATATAATGATCTAGTGAAGAAAGAAGATTTGGTCGATGTTGGTAAGGAACTTTCATAGGCCAAGCACGTATTATTTTTCCACTCTTTTGGTAATAACTATTAGTATGCTGGCTTTTCCCACATTTGAATAAGGCATTCCTAGTTAAGAAGGTGCTTTGAAAGACCTTTTTTCGGGAGAAGGAAAGGGCTGGCACATGCAGGTGTCTTGTGTGTGTGCGGTTGTGATGCACATAGCGGCTTGGCTCTGGCGCGCAGTGAGGTCTGGCACCCCCCCGGCTCTCCAGGGGCAGCTTAGTCCTACTGGATGCTCAGATGTCTCTTCTCTCCCACTTTTCCAGGTGTCTCTAGGAACTTACTGCCCTTTCAACACGAAGCTTAAATTTTTTATTTGAAGAACCAGCCAGTGAGAATGTATTTGGTGGTGTCTTCACAGCTGAAATCTTTGCTATGTATGTGTGCCTGTTAAGGGGTAGGAGGGATAAATCTTCTAGATTATCTTCTTTTTTCCTTTCTCTTCCCTCCTTACCTTTGCTCCTCTCCCCCACCCTCACCGCCAAATAAATACACAAAACAGAGGTCCTATGGTGTCATGCTTGAGAATATGGATTCAGGCCACCCTGCCTGGTTTGAATCCTGACTTGACTCTAACACCTGGGCAAGTTGGTTAACTGTTCTGAGTCTTAGTTTCCTGATCTGTAAAATGGGGATGAAGAGAGTTCTTACCTTGCAGGATTCTGATGAGGGTTAGGTGAGTTAACATATGGAAAACACTCGGAGTGCCTGCCATTAACCCATTTATGCCTGAAGTTGCAATATTTTTGTGTGAAAAATCAGACCTTTGTGATGACCTTGAGCAGTGGGATATAAATAACCCCCACAAGCTTAGCGTTCCAATAATGGAACACTAGGCATATGTGGTTAAGGACTATGTCAGTGTCAGTGACCATGAGACAAAAACCATATGGGTCATAGCTATTTGGGAGTAATTGTTAGGAAAAAGAATTTTAGAATGGAGCATTCTGGAATACTAGTGTTTCCATATTTTTACAGTAATAGGAACAAAGGCCCTGCTGGGCACAGCAGCTCATGCCTGTAATTCCAACACCTTGGGAGGCTGAGGCAAGAGGATTCCTTGAGCCCAGGAGTTTGAAACCAATCTGGGCAACATAGGGAGATACTGCCCTTATATTTTAAAAAATATTTATAGGTATATCATATATAAATATCAATATTTATATGTATTGTTATATATATTCATAACAAAAAAACCCCAAAGTCCTAGTCACCATTTTGGGTGAAAAGGATCAGCTCTAATTTAAGAAAACACCTAAAGCAGCCTCCCTTAAGGTTCAGAGAAAGTAGAATGTTATTGTATTCTGTGTCTAGCAGGAAAAATAATCATCACAGATCTCTCCTGAACATTTGGTTTATGTCAAACACTATACTGAGTGCTTGACCCTGATGATCTCATTTCAGGCTCTTATGAGTTTATTCCTGTACTTGTTTTACAGAAGAGGAAAGAGGTTTGGAGAGATTAAACTTGCCCAAGTTAGGAAGTGGCTGAATGCAATGGGATTCCTGAGCTCACCTGCTCATATGGGGTGGAATGTTCTGCCTCCATCCTTCTGCTGAGCAGAACCAGGGAGAGAGTTCTTCGGCTTTGTCATGATAATCACGTCATCTCTTATGATTGTTAGTGAATCTAGTAATGCATTTCCTTTAAAAGGCAGCTTTCATGTTGACGAACCTCTACTTGCCTCTACTTGTAAGCCAGAACGCCAAAAACAAGAAACCAAGTTCTCGATTCTTTGTTTTCTACAATTTGATGAAGGTTTCTGGCATGAGAACCTTCTTTTTGTAGCTGTAAAGCAACTGAGATTGACAGTGTCTTAGCTAAGTGAGCTGCGGCAGGGATTCCCCTATTTCTTGTGTTTCCAGTTGCTTATTGGCTGATCCAACTTCCGGCTGGGTGCTAATTTCATTCCAGGAAGGGAACCAGAACTGAGCAGCTCATCTATTTTCCTTAGCATGCTCCTCAGTTTTTTGAAAGGGTGATTTTGAGCTTATTTTTCTTCTTGTTTGTAGACAACAGTGGTGAGATAATTCGAGTGTCTACTTATAACAGAGTGTGACAGCGATTCCGTAATCTTTTCTATCCAGCATCTGGTGGCCAGGGGTAGATGAGGGGTTTGTTGTCCTTGGAAACCTGGAAGGAACTATTAGTCATGTCTTAATCCTGAGCCATAAATTTACACTCATTTGAGAGATAAGCAAATTTGGCAGAAAGACTGAGTCAAAAATCTTTGTCTTGATCTCTGAGACAGGATTAGTGGACAAACTAAATCATAAATTATTTATTATTTTGGTAAGAGAAACTGGAACGTCGTCAATAAAGGAATCTTTAAAAATTATTTATTATCCCACACCCTTTAAATTGTTCATTGTTGGTCATTTAGACTCCGAATACTGTTACAGATTGAAAAGTAAAAGAAAAAAAATATCTTTCTACTATAGAACATTGCAATTTTATTTAATGGAAAAAATATTCTTTTATTCTTTTTACTCTTCTAGAAGAAAATGTTCCACTGAGTAATTGATGCTTCTAAAATGAAGCTTTGCATTTTATGATACTAGAATAGCTTTCATTATCTGAATGAATGAATGTTAGCTCTGAATATTAACTATTTTCATATAAAAAACATTTGAGTGTAAGAAAAATCAGCCAACTTGATTGTTCTCAGGTAAAGTTGAGACCATGAATTATACAGAACCACAGATAATTGCGGATGATGGAACTAATCACAATATGCAAATCAGCAATGATTAACAACCATATGCAGGTTTTCTCATGGTTGTGTTCAAATGAAATAGGATATTAAAACTAGAAACTTATGTAATTCAGGATGAAAAATACATTAGTATGCTTTCACATTTTTTAAAAGAATTGAGACAAATGTAGTCATTTGTGATTTTGTAATCTTTGTTTTTATTTTGTATAAATTAAAATATAAAATGCATTATTTTTGATGACAGAGGTGAAAGAAAAACATAGCACCTTCTAGCATTGCATATTCTGGATCTGAAATTCTGCTTCTAAAATGTATGCTTGGTTCTAAATGATATAACTAGCCTCCATATTACTGATTTATACTTCTAAAACTTCTTTCTGAAGATTCAACAGCAGGTCCTTGTTTTCCGAGGATAATGAGCACCAGAAAAAAAGGCCATTTAAGGTCAATCCACTTAAATGGGGACCAACATTTCATAACACAATGAAAGAAAGTTTTGGGACTTTATCGTGAAAAAAATTAATTAAAATTATGAAAATAAGTTTATTTTAGCATATATTTATCAAAATTTAGGTGATCGTTGTGACTCTGGCTAGCTCTTAGAATGAGCACTGCAAAAGTAAAGTGTTGATTATTTTGAAACGAGTAAATTTTTTGTATAAAATTAGATGATTCTACATTTTGGTATTTTTATATCACAATTGACATTTACATCACAGCATAAAGATGACCAATGTTACAAAGGTATTCAAGATCTTGGTCATTTTCCTTTGGAGCCTTTTAGATTCTTAAATACTAAAATCACTCTAGAAAGTTCTATCTTGTCACCAACGTTAAATTTTTCTCTTAAGTGACTCCTAATTTAACTGCTCAGCCCCCACTTGCCATTGGTTTACCTGTTATTGGGGAAATTCTCTAATGCCATTTTGATTAGCCTCATGAAATTCTGTATTTGGGGGAAAGTTTTGCAACGCTACTCTGCAGTGGACATACATCTGTGGGAGGTACGAGACAGTCACTAACAGACAGGATTAGGGATAGAGGCTGACTTTGAACAAGAATGGATTTTTAAGAGAGACTCAGGTCAAAAAATGGCTATTAGGAAATACTTTAGTATTTTGAAGGTGTGCTTCACTGAACAAGCCCATCATTTGTAGGGATTTGGGTCATGAATACTCCGATAACAAGGACTCCCTGACCTATGTGTATGAATACATTGCAGTATGCAGTATGAAAAAGAGACTCAGCCAGGTGCGGTGGCTCATGCCTATAATCCCAGCACTTTGGGAGGCCGAGATGGGCAGATCACGAGGTCAGGAGTTCGCGACTAGTCGGGCCAATATAGTGAAACCCCGTCTCTACTAAAAATACAAAAAAATTAGCCTGGTGTGTTGGTGTGCACCTGTAATCCCCACTACTCGGGAGGCTGAGGCAGGAGAATCACGTGAACCTGGGAGGCAGAGGTGCAGAGACCCGAGATTGTGCCATTGCGTTCCAGCCTGGGAGATAGTACGAGACTCCGTCTCAAAAAAAAAGAAAACAAAGAAAAGGAGACTCATGAGTCGGGGAGATACAGTTCTAGCCTCAGTTCTGCCCATGGGTAGCTGTATAATCATGGATGAATCACTTCCTTTCAGCATAAATTTACTTATCTGTGAAAAGGAAAGGTTGAGCTAAGGTCCCTTCTACTCATTCTGTGATTCTAAGTTGGATATTTTGAGTTGGGGAAGAGCTGTATCACTGTTGGCATAATTCCTAGAGCTTAGCAAATATCAACAACTCCTTCTTTTAGTTTATTTGCACTGTATATATATATATGCATTTTGTGATTTCGGTAGCTTCATCCATATGTAATTATGCTCTTGGTACAGTTGCAATCAGCACTTTGGTACAATTTTAAATTCTGCTCTTTTCACTAGTCTTAACTTGTAAGTGTTTGCATATATATTGTAAACTTAACATTTTTCTCTGTTTTCACATTTACCTTTCCTAATAGCTGATAACCCATTGAGTAAATATATTTTAATAAGTGTATTAAAACATATACTTAAAACATATTTAAATATATTAAAACATACTGATATATATCTTGACCACCGGGCAACTGAGCATCTCCATACTTCAGAGAATTTTTAATGTTTTTTTGGACCGTGTTACCCTAGACGTTTTTGTAGATAGACAATTTTTTTAAAAGAGCTCCTCACACTTGTTGCTCAGTTCTATGTGCATTTCAGTGCACAAATGACTTTTGCCACTGCTGTAAACAGGAAGAAACAAACTAAGGCAAAGAGCCCAGCTAAGTGAAACAGAGAGGAACAAAAGAAAATTAGAAGAACTTGGCTTTTGCTGCTGCCAAGCTGGGCAAATAGCGATCCTGGGGAGCCTGGTGTTAAATAACAAAGGAAGCAGGGAATGGAGCAGAAATCCCAGTGAGATCTGAACGGCATCTTCAGATGCTTGGCTGCCCCTGCCACACTCTAGGGAGCATCTGATCACCTGGGAAGGCTGGTGACCTTTGGCTTCTGACGTTGCACTGGTCAGACCAACCGTCTCCAGGGAACTAAGCCATCAATCATCCCCTGAGGGGACACAGTTGGGTTCACCGCCTCACCGCCTCAAAGCATCCACAAACTGAATTAGCTAATGCTACGTACGTTATTAGACATTTCTGCACTTTTCATTTATATTCAGAAGCTTGGAAATTTTCAGTGTGTCCTTGGGGGAAAATAGTTTGTTCAACCATTATAATTAGATTTGCTACCTCTTATCCAGATAAAGGAAGCGTAATTGACACTTTCCCCTTCTACGGGGGAAAGTGTCATTGCTGCTTCTGCAATGTAGGGGTGAACTGTTTGCAATGCTTGTTTCTCATGGCTTACCCCAGGACTAAGGCAGTTATTGGGCAAGAAAGGGAACTATCCATTGCTGAAACTGGGAGTAACTTGTGATAACCAAAATGAGTAACTGAGGCAAAAGTCTCAGTCGATCAGTTTATTAAGCCATCTTAAGGGTACATCCAGGGGAAAAAAATGCCATAGACACATCTGTGGCTGTTATTCCAAACAAGTTTTCAGGCGGTTTAGTATTTATATCTTTTCTTAAAGGGGAAGGCATTGTAGAAAAAGGGGCAGGTAGGTGGTAAAGCAAATTTCACTGGTTTGTTTGTTTGTTTGTTTTTTATTGAGACAGAGTCTCAACTCTGTCACCGAGACTGGAGTGCAGTGGCACGATCTTGGCTAACTGCAACCTCCCTTCCCAGATTGAAGCAATCTTCCTGCCTCAGCACAAGTGTACACTACCACGGCTGGCTAATTTTTGTATTTTTGGTGGAGACGGGGGTTTTGCCATGTTGGCAAGGCTAGTCTGAAACTGCTGACCTCAGGTGATCCACCCACTTCAGCCTCCCAAAGTGTTGGGATTACAGGCATGAACCACCTCACCTGGCCAAACTTTACATTTTTGGGAGAGTTCATTTAGTGCCCAGTAAATCTACATTTTGCATAAGGTAAGGTGAATGTTTGAAGAGGAAAAAGGGAATAAAGGAAGATTCAATTATGCAGAGTTTCTGGGTAGGTGGAGGAATGATTGTTCTGGTGTTGTCTTTGTTCTGTACCAGGGAAGATAAGCTTGTAATTGACATTATCAGTGTGGAATCAAATAGAGGTTACTTTTAAGAACTAGACTTAGATTGTAAACATAAAGTTACAATTGGCATGTCCTTGTTTACCGGAGGGCAGCAAAAAGTTTACTCACCCATGGGGGCAGTCCTGAGACCTTCTACTCTGGATAATGCTAGTAACAGCTCTTCATTTGAAAGGGGATGTTGCATGATTCAGCCTCCAGGCTTAATCTTTTATTTTGCATAAGGAGTTTGGGGGTCTTGAGATTTTTTTAAATTTTCTTTTACACTTGGTTTGCAATAAGTAATGGCAAAGTCTGGTTAAAGTGGATTCAATCAAAACAACTTTAGTCATGATTTAAATTACCAAGTAGGAAAAATCTAGAGGATTCTAGAAATTGTGTGTCAGTTTCAAATCCTACTGTGCTAGGTCATATGGAAGTGAGGAATATTGATAAAGTAAGAGGCAGTTTGGTATTTCTAGAGGTTAAATGCAAACCAATTCATTCCATTTCATTTAAGTATATGTTTCTTGGCTTTGGAAATTACATCCTATGATATTTAAAACTTTTCTCCCCCAGATTCTGGCTACATTGGAGATTGGCTGTTTTCTAAAACTGAAGGAGAAGCCCATGAAGAGACAGTGGATTCTTATTGAGTTTTGACTAGCAAAAGAAAAGATAATTATTGATGATTTCAGAATATGTTTGCAGTACCATGTGGAGTTCAGCTGCAGTAGCAGCAAAGACAAAACTGAGAGTTTTAGACATTTTCCCTTATAATAACAACTGGTACCATTCTAATTTCATTGTGTGAGATGGATTTTTTAAAAACAAAGCTTTAAATATTCTTCTTAAATAAGCTTTTCCAGGTAGGTCTACCTGAGGGTTAAGGTGTTACCATCAAAGCAGTTGACTCCTTTCCTTAGACCACGTTCCTGGGCCTGATCCCAGCTTGTTCTGTGGGACAGCCTCACATTTATAGGGATTATGAAAGAATTTCCAAGATAGCGGTTACAGGAAGACCTCTAAAGTGTAGGAACTTGTTTTAATCACAGGTTCCTTGCTTGTCCATTCTGAAAGTATCAGTTTATTTTTTCTCTTTACTTCAAGTTGCTCTGCCTAATGATTGGATTTATAGTAAAAAATAAACCATACTTAAATTCATATTGATCTACTTTGTTAGGCAAATTGGTCCTAGGGCCAATGGGTGGAGGATATAAAGAAACAGATTTGAATTCAATATTAGGAGGATTTTTTTGAACATCTGACTGACTAATGAATGGGTTGCCTGGCCTGGAGGAAACTCTCCATTGATGGAGATATTTCTACTGTAAACCAAAAATAAAATTCTAAGCCAAGTGACTGAATGGAACATGCTCTCAGCCTAGGGACTCAATGAAACCTGAAAAATTAGTTCACATCATGATGGGAAGGGAGGGGTCAGGCATGCCTCATTATACTCTCCTCCCTTTGGAGTTCAGGCAAGCAACTGACCAGCATTAACTTTTCAAAAGAAGACATACACTTGGCCAGCAAGCATGTAAAAAAAAAAATGCTCAGCATTACTAATCAGTAGAGAAATGCAAATCAAAACCACAGTAAGACCATTTCACACCAGTCAGAATGGCTACTATTAAAAAGTCAGAAAGTAACAGATGCTGGCGAGGTTGTGGAAAAAAGGGAATGCTTATACACTGCTGGTGGGAGTGTAAATTAGTTCACTGTGGACAGCAGTGTGGCAATTCCTTAAAGAACTTAAAGCAGAATTACCATTTGACCCAGCAATCCCATTACTGGCTATAGACCCAAAAGTGTATATAAATTGTTCTGCCATAAGGGCACATGTACACATATGTTCATCCCAATACCATTCCCAATAGCATGACATGGAATCAGCCTAAATGCCCATCAATGGTAGCAGACTGGATAAAGAAAATGTGGTGCATATATACTATGGAATACTACACAGACATAAGAAAGGATGAGATCATGTCCTTTGCAGCAACATGGATAGAGCTGGAGGCCATTATCCTTAGCAAACTAACACAGGAACAGAAAACCAAATACTGCATGTTCTCACGCATAAGTGGAAGCTAAACAGTGGGAACACCTGGATACTAGGAGGGGAGCACGAGACACTGGGGCCTACTTAAGAGTGGAAGCTTGAGGGAGAGAGAAGATCAGAAAAAATGCTCATTGGGTACTATGCATACTACCTGGATAATGAAATATCTGTACACCAAACTCCGGCGACACGCAGTTTTACCTACATAATAAACCCGCACGTGTAATACCCCTGAACCTAAAATAAAAGTTAAAAAAAATAAAGATCCTAAGACTGACATAACGGTAAGATACCAAATTCCAATCTGACTCTAGTGTAGCATCATATGCTGATAGCAGGCACTGACAACAAATCAGAGTATTTTATCCCTTTGACATATTTTGAAATAGCTTTGTAAAGCTGTTTCTTTTGGGAGAGATTTACTTTCCATAGAGAATCCCTTTCCCTTTCCAGGTCTTTTCCTGATACTGAAGAGATTGGCTGAGAGTCTAGCACCTTTTCATGGTCCGTATAGGAAACATTCGCCATCTATTGCCTTTGGGGGCAGCCACCTATGAGACTATGAGACTTCACCTACGTAAGAACCTTTGTCTCTACAACCCCCATATTAACCCAAACACTCCTTTATATTTATTCCAGGTCTTTAGATAATAACTTAACTCTTTCAACCAATTTCCAGACAGAAAATCTTTGAATCCACCTATGACCTGTAAGTCCCCACCGCCACAGTTATCCCACCTTTCTGGATCGAACCAGTGTGTACCTCACACATATTGATTGGTGTCTTCTGTCTCTGTAAAGCATATAAAACCAAGTTGTAACCCAACCACCTTGGACACATGTTCTCAGGACCTCTTGAGGCTGAGTCGCAGGTCATGATCCATAACCTTGGCAAAATAAACTTCTAAATTGACTGAGACCTGTCTCAGATACTTTTCGGTTCATGCTATAGAAACTCTGTGCTTGTCTGACAAGGATGTTGCTACAGAAGAGCCTCCCTGAACTGGGGTGGGTCAAACTAAATCTTCCTAGGTCCATTTTAGCCAAAAGGAATTCTACAACTTCTCTATTGATGGCCCAAAGGAAGCATAGTTTTTTGGTTTTTTGGGGGATTTTTTTTTGACTTTTTGTTTTCACACATTAAAAAAATTATGCAAAGATGTTCACTCAATTATTGCACTTGTAATTTCTGGTGCTTCTGTCATGGTTTGGGGTGACTTTCATGAAAAGCTTATTCTCAAGCATATTTCCTGACCAGTATGAGGTTAAAGAGGCTATTCAGAGTGAGGATGATTTTACACTTCCATGGTGAAGTGCAGCGCAGAGGGTTTCTCTGATGCAAGGTAGAAGAGCCCAGAGTGCATGGAGAGTGAGGGTCTGGCACAGGCTGTGTTTGGATCCCAGGGAACCTCTTAGTGCAGGTGAATCGGGGTAAATGACAATGAAAATCTGCCCGAGGGAAAAGATGTGATCAAAGTATGTGCAAAACAAGTGTGTGTGTTTTGCTAGGTTGGAAGGGAGAAGATTGCTGTAAGTTAATTATGAAAAGCCTGTGTAAACCAGAAATAAAATTCTAAGCCCCTCAGTCATTTGAATGAACCAGCTCTTGGCCAAGGCCGTTCCAAAATTAACCTGAATAACTATTTCAGGCCATGATGGGCAGGGGGAATCAGACATGCCTCATGATACCCTCTTCCCTTTTGGAATTCAGACCCAGCTGACCAGCATTAAGATCAACACAGACCTTAAGACTGATAGAACAGACTCTTTAAGTCTAATAAGAAATATTTACAATCAGTTCTGAAGCCTGAAGCCTGTGACCTGGAGGCTTCATCTGCATACTAACACTGTGGTCTCCACAACCCCTTATCTTAACCAGACATCACTTCTTATTGATTCTAAGTCTTTAGAGAGTAATTGAACTCTTTCAGCCAATTTCTAATAAGAAAATCTTTGACTCCATCTGTGACCTGGAAACCCTCACTCCCACTCCCAGCTTCCAGTTGTCCCACCTTTCTGTACCAAACCATTGTACATCTTACAGGTATTGATTGAAGTCTTATGCCTTTCTCAAATCTATAAAGTCAAGTTGTAGCCCAATCACCTTGAGCACGTGTTCTCAGGATCCCCTGAGCCTTTGTCATGGGCCCTTGGCCTCTCATATTTGGCTGAGAATAAATCTCTTCAAATGTTACAAAGTCCAACTCTTTTTATCAACACCTGACTTAGAATCTTAGCACCATCTTTGGACCCACCTGCTCTGCTACCTATGAGTCCTTAGTTTTTGCCTCCCTTGGCCAAGTCTCCCCATTAACCATTCTATGAGGACAGGTGAATAGTCATTAAACATGAGGTGAAGCACAGTGTTTTTTGAGAACATCTGAATATCCTATGACCATTCCTGTAGCTAACATACACTTGAACCTAGAAAAGCACATTTGAATTGTAACAGAATTTGTATACTCCTCTTTCCTCACCAAGCCTGTCTAATTCCAGGAAGAAGTGTTTCTCCTTCTTCCTTCTAAATGCAACATCATTTTTCCCTTTGCATGTTTCATTGGTTTGGTTCCTTTTATTAATTATGTGTGTAAAGGGTATCTCCTCACTGATCACTAGACAATAAGCTACTGGAGGAAAAGGATTTCTTTCTGTTTTGGTTGCTACTTTATACCAGGAACCTAGAGCAGTGTCTGGAACTTAGTAGATCCTTGATAAATATTTACTTAATGAGATAACAAATGCATCTCTCTGGCTACACTGAAAGCTTCTTGGGGACAGGAGGAGTCTCTTCGTCTGTCACTTCATCGCTGGGCTGACACAGCAGCTGCCCTCTCCCCTGGCTGTGGGACTGTGGGCTGAGATACCTACACGTGGGCTCCTCTCTCAAAAAGGCTGAGGAGGAGGTGTGGTATTGGAGCTGTGTTGGTGACCGGAGGTTAAGATCTGCCAACTTGCTGCTTAAGGTGTAGAAGATTCTATCCAAGATGCATACAAATGAGATTTGGAAAAGATGCAAAGCCCAGAGCCAGCGTGGGTGTCCATGCTAGGACCTTTGACTAGCCAGGATCACCAGCCCCTCCCAGGAAACTGTCTGATGGGCCGAGGGAGGGGGGACAGGAAGGGCGTGTGCTGGGTGTCACAACGGAGCCTTCCCTTCAAGACAGGTCTGAGAGGAAGTGTGTGGTAAGTCACACGGAGGCAGAAGGTCTGTTCCTGATCAGGGTTAAGGTGCCCTTTTGGTCTCCCTTCCAAGCCTGTGTAAGAAGCCCTGCATCTGTTGAAATAAACAAATGAGACAAGGAAATGCAGAGGCAGCGAGCCTTATTGCAATGTGCCTAGTGTGGTTTGCAGCAAGGAGGAAGTCCGACTGGTGGGAGCATCCAGCCGAGTTCTGATGATCGGATACCATCTTTGAGTAACTGCTGCCTGGAGGGAATGTTTTACTTTTTGGCTGCTTTTCCAATGTGATCATTAGGAAAGAGGTAGGCACACTATTCCACAACTTCTATGCTAAGCTTCTTTGTCTGGAAAGGAAATTTTAGGTGCAAGGACTTAAAGTTGCCTTCTTGTGAGCTGATACTTTTGAGACAGTCAGGAGGATGTTAATTTAATGAAATCATGAACTTATGCTTTTTATCTCCTCCTCATCCTCCTCCTCCTCGTCCTCATTCTTCTCTGTGTCTCAACATGCACATACACACACACCATTCCATCTTTAGAAGTCATCATGCCTTTGCATGTCATGCTTTGTGCTGCGGTGGCTGGAGACTCTCTCTCCATCACCAGCTGTTCCTTAGGCTGTCATTCTATGTGACATCCTTGCTGCTGACTTCTCATCCCTCCTCACCTGCACGTGCCCTAAATCTCACTTTGCTGCCCATCCTCTTTGGCTCATCCCCTTCTCTTCCCACACAATTCCCTTCTCCCTCCTTCCCAATTGTACCAGTTCCAGCCCCATTCCCTACCATGCCAATTACAAATGCAACCCCTTTATGACAGCTTCCTGCCCTACCTCCACGGGGAACTCACCTGTCTTCTGTCCTGCAGTACTCTGAGCTTCTCCCATGAACTTTCCTTCTCCTGCCCCCGAGCCAGTTATTTGTGAGGCAAGCCCAGCAGGTGGTGTCCATGCCTGCTGGTTGCCTTCTCCTTCCCTGTCACTTTCCTTGCTTTTTTTGAAATGGAGTCTCATTCTGCCGCCCAGGCTGGAGTGCAGTGGTGTGATCTCAGCTCACTGCAGTCTCCACCTCCCGGGTTCAAGCTATTCTCCTGCCTCAGCCTCCTGAGTAGCTGGGATTACAGGCCCCCACCACCGCACCCAGCTAATTTTTGTATTTTTAGTAGAGACAGGGTTTTACTATGTTGACCAGGCTGATCTTGAACTCCTGATCTGAAATGATCCACCTGCCTCAGCCTTCCAAAGTGCTGGGATTACAGGCATGAGCCTCTGCGCCCAGCCTCTCTTGCTATTTTTGATTTACCCTAAACTCCATTACCTTTCTTAAATGCATGGTACACTTTTTACAGCATAAATATTTGGTGATAGCCCTGAGGCTAAAGTGCAACATCGCAGCACGCATCTGGGCCCATCTGGTACAGGCTCTCATCCCATGGTCCCCTGCCCATGCGCCATGCTGTAGTGTGTGTAATTCCTATCAGCTTTCTGAAAATACCAGGCTCCAGGCCTTGTGTTGCATAGACCTCCTCTTCCTTCCCTCTTCCTTCTCAACTGGCTACAGCTGACTGATTACTAAAGATGCCATTCAGGTGCCTCCTCCAAGAAGCCAGCTGGGTCAGGTGCACCTCCACTGATGGGATGGGGAGAGTGGACAGAATGCCTCTGAGAGCATGTGCCAGACTGTATGTTTCTGGTGCTGATCTCCTTGACTAAACAGACTTTTATGATTACTGAGATAGGGTCTTATTCTATCACCCAGGCTGGAATGCAGTAGCACAGTCACGGCTCACTGTAGCCTCAACCCCTTGGACTTAAGAGATCCTCCCACCTAAGCCCCCCAAGTGGCTGGGATGACAGGCACATGCCACTATGCCTGGTCAATTTTTAATTTTTAATTTTTGGGAGAGATAGGATCTTGCTATATTGCCCAGGGTCTTGAACTCCTGGGCTCAAGCAGTCCTCCTGCCTCAGCCTCCCGAAGTGCTGGGATTACAGGTGTGAGCTACTGAGCCTGACCTGGACTTTTTTTTTTTTAATTTTAGATTCAGTGGGTACATGTACAGGTTTATGATATGGACATTCTGTGTAATGGTGACGTTTGGGCTTCTGTAAATGAACTTCTGTAAAGATGGAACTGGATCCCTGACCTCTAGCAGTGCCACCCGACAGAAAGGTATTTAGAAAGTGGCTGGCTTGGCAGGGCATGGTGGTGTGTGCCTGCGGCCCCAGCTACTCAGGAGGCTGAGGTGAGAGAATCTCTAGAGCTTGGGCAGACAGGGCTGCAGTGAGCTGTGATCAGCGCCACTGCACTCCAGCCAGGGCAACAGAGTGGGACCCCCATCTCAAAAAAGAAAGAGAGAAAGGAAGGAAGGAAGGAAGGAAGGAAGGAAGGAAGGAAGGAAGGAAGAAAGAAAGGAAGGAAGGAAGGAAGGAAGGAAGGAAGGAAGGAAGGAAGGGAGGGAGAGGGAGGGAGGGAAGGAAGGAAGGGAGGGAAAGGAAGGAAAGGAAAGAAAAGAAAAGAAAAAAGAAAAAAGTAGCTGGCTTTCTAATCATTCATCTTCAGACTTTCCAATCTGTACTCAATGCTTTTGGTTTTAGATTTTTGTTTTTCTAGTAACATATTTGATGAAGAAGTCCCATCTGATGCAGAGGAGACTTGCATGCGGAAAGGACTTGTTTCTTAAACTGTGGCTTCACTGGCTTCATTACCTGCATCTTCTCTTCTCACAAATATATGTTGTTTGTATTTACCATGACATTTGAGAATTTAGTAAAAGTTAGTGGAGCAAGTTAGTCCCCTTAGTTGCCTACAAGCAGCTCTAAACCCAGATGTTTTTTTTTGTTTTGTTTGTTTTTTTGAGACGGAGTCTCACTCTGTTGCCCAGGCTGGATTGCAGTGGCGCTAATCACAGCTCACTGACCTCTGGTGATCCACCCACCTCAGCTTCCCAAAGTAGTGGGATTACAGGTGTGGGCACTGTGTCCGGCCACCCAGGTGTTTTTAATTTTATGCATGGGCTGCTACAAGAAAACCAATGCTGGGAGATGGTCATGCATTCAGCTCAGGTCACCTCAGGGTACCCTCAACATAAAATGTGAGAGGAGAGCTGCAGAAGCAATGGACAAGAAGAGAACATGGGTTTTAATATCCCCCACACATCTTCCAGCTTCTCCTCTGCTCACTAATTTCATTTTGAACAAAAGCCTGTTGATTCTTCTTACTCAGGCTAGTTTCCTGCATTTACTGAACAGAATTCCTCCAGGGAACGGCCTCTTGGCTAAATCAACATACACCTGTCATTCACAGATGCAAGGCTCTAGCAAGATTCTAGAGCAGGGTCCCCAACCCCCGGGCCAGGGATCAGTACTGGTTTGGGCCTGTTTGGAACCTGCACAGGAGGAGGTGAGTGGCAGGTGAGCCAGTGAAACTTCATCTGTGTTTGCAATTGCTCCCCATTGCTTGCATTTCCCCCTGAGCTCCGCCTCCTGTCAGATCAGCAGCTGCATTAGATTCTCATAGGAGCATGAACCCTATTGTGAACTGTGCGTTTGAGGGAGCTAGGTTGCATGCTCCTTATGATAATCGAATGCCTGATGATCTGTCACTATCTCCCACCACCCTTAGATGGGACTATCTAGTTGCAGGAAAACAAGCTCGGGGCTCCCACTGATTCTACATTATGGTGAGTTGTGTAATTATTTCTTATATATTACAGTGTAATAATAATAGAGATAAAGTGCACAATAAACGTAATGCACCTGAATCATCTTGAAACCATCCCCTCCAACCCCTGGTTCATGGAAAAATTGTCTTCCACAAAACCGGTCCCTGGTGCCAAAAAGACTGGGGATTGCTGTCCTAGAGCCTTTGTCTTTCAGATAAGGTAGACCCTGGCTTCACTTCTCAAAGGAAGATAAATGACTTTCTAGTGATATTGCCCATTTTGAACAAATTTTTCTGCACCTTAGACTGAGGGCAGGTAGGCAGGATCATTGCTGGAGTGGCTTCCTGCTTGAACATTGTAGTTTCTTTGAGTTGAAGGTAGAACATTAAGACGTGATCACTGAAGGATGAGCATCAAGCACAAATGAGCCCCTGACACAGTTTACACAGCACTTGGATAGAAAGGGCCATCCCTTTCCCTCTTTCCTTATGGAATTGGGAATCTGACAGTAAGTGGCCAATGAAAATGTATCCTGGCTGGTCACAGTGGCTCTTGCCTGTAATCCTAGAACTTTGGGAGGCTGAGGATGGAGGATCACTTGAACCCAGGGGTTGAGAGCAGCCTAGGCAACATAGTGAGACCCGTTTCTATAAAAATATAAAAATTAGCTGAGCATAGTGCTGCACAGCTATAGTCCCAGCTATTTAGCAGGCTGAGGCAGGAGGATTACATGGGCTCCATTACCTGGAGCCCAGGAGTTTGAAGCTGCGATGAGCTATGATTGTGCCACTGCACTTCAGCCTGGGCAAGAGTGAGACCCTGTCATTCTGACCCAGGTGTTACTCTGAGCAGCACTGACAGCATTCAGGGCTGGGCCATGCTTGGTTCTCCTGGCAAAATTTTTTCTTTGGTTTGGGGATATCGCCAGTACATGACAAGACAAAGGGGCAGGAGGAATAGAAACCTTCCAGCATCGTTCACGTTGCATGCTTGGAAACACTACTTGGGGGTGGAAAGTGAATGCATCTTTGTGGCATCTGAGTTCCCAGCAAGAGGCGTGTGCTGAGCTGAAGGCAAAAAGGGAAGGGGTAGAATTTTATAGAATAGGACATCTGGGACACTCACAGGGAGGGAGATTCAATACTATTCTTTCCCTGGTGTTATTTCTCTTTCCTTAAGTTTACACTTTTTAAATTTGAAATTGAGATATGACCACATTTAAATAGCAATGATGAAACATGCAGTTGATCCAGTTACTTTGTCATCCTTTATTTAGAAATGTTCCTAAGTAGTAAATGATCTCTAGTCCAGGAGGCAGATGGGTTCTGATGACCTGGGAAGAACTCTGTTGTTACCAAGGCTAAATCTCAACAGATGTTTCCAAGACCCAGGGGTCACGGCTGTGTGCCAGTAGGAAAAGAGAGGTGGAATATCTCCTCCATACAGCCAAATGGGTGTTACACGCTAGGCAAATGCCAACCTAAATGTAGCCCTTTATGTGGTCAAGGCTGTTGTCAAAAGCAGAAAGAGCTAGCTCTAATTTATCCAAACCAATGTCCAGCTCAGCGTTCCAACTGCCAGCTGCTCCGGCCCCTTAAGGTGATAACTCAGGACCCAGAGTGACCTCTCTTGCTCCATTGGAGCCAGCCAAACCCTTGTGGGATTTTTTCCTACTTACCTTTGACAAGAGGAAATCTCTGCAAACCTCTATGTGCAGTTCCAGAAACATGTTTTACTTTATTATCATGCTCAAAGACTGCTTTGTAAGTTCTCTGCACTGGGGGTAAGCTGGCTAGCATTTACCAAGTATTTTTGTATAGCAAGTTAGTCTTCCCTCTCAAAGAGTTATATCGTGCACACACACACACACACACACTTTTTTTTTTTAATTATACTTTAAGTTCTAGGGTACATGTGCATAAAGTGCAGGTTTGTTACATATGTATACTTGTGCCATGTTGGTGTGCTGCACCTATCAAC
>NW_012117533.1:88561-89041 GCF_000951035.1 Colobus angolensis palliatus | reverse complement strand
AGTCGGTTACTGAAGCTTGTGCATTTGTCACGTATTTCTCGTGTCATGGTTTTCATCTCTGTCAGATCGTTTATGGCCTTCTCTGCATTAATTATTCTGGTTATCAATTCTTCCACTCTTTTTTCAATATTTTTAGTTTCTTTGCACTGGGTACGTAATTCCTCCTTTAGCTCTGAGAAGTTTGATGGTCTGAGGCCTTCTTCTCTCATCTCATCAAAGTCATTCTCCGTCTAGCTTTGATCCGTTGCTGACGATGAGCTGCGTTCCTTTGGAGAGGGAGATGCACTCTTATTCTTTGAATTTCCAGCTTTTCTGCCCTACTTTTTCCCCATCTTTGTGGTTTTATCTGCCTCTGGTCGTTGATGATGGTGACGTACTGCTGGGGTTTTGGTGTGGGTGTCCTTCCTGTTTGTTAGTTTTCCTTCTAACAGTCAGGACCCTCAGGTGTAGGTCTGTTGGAGATTGCTTGAGGTCCACTCC